>NC_137958.1:39301170-39320964 GCF_963924665.1 Micromys minutus
GACAATTATCAATAATCAAAATATATTATATAAAAATATCTATCTTCAGCTAAAAACATGATTAAAAGTAAGGTCAACAGAAATATTTTATTCCCTCTACCATTCTAATATAAAAAATTTATCTTCCCATTTTAAGTTCTTACCTATTGATTTCTGTAGCATCATCACCCCATGAAATGTCATTTTACCAGTTATGTTTTCATTACAATATTTCTGATTGATTTACTTCTCTGGATAGTTATCATTTAATAATGTTTGTGTTTATGAAGCTGTACTCAAGGGATTATATTGGCATGCTTATTTGTATCCTTAACTCAAAAGAATGTCTTAGGGGAAAGCATTCTAGCAGTTTATATAAATGCAGGAAAAACACTGTCCTTAAAACAGACTGACAGTAACAATTAACATTCTAGTTTAGTCCAGCTATACTAAATCTACTAACTATCAAACTTGATCAAAATTTAAAGAACCGAGGAAAATTCTATTTCATTTTTGTATGGTTTTCATTTTGTGCTTTAGAAGTTAAGTTCCATATAAGTCTTGACCTTCCTTTCCCCCTTGCTTTTAATTTTTTTATTACCTTGCATTCTTCTTAGTTTGTGTGCATACTGACCCTTCAGATGTCTTTTCATTAGGTGCTCTTGCATGGTTCATTAAAGGAGCCTTCGACAGAGAGAGATCACACAGAGCACCAAGGATGCAATGTCCAATCCCTCTCTGACACAGGAGTCCTGCCCCAATGGCTTTAGGGGCATTGGCTTGTCATGCAGTTGGCTTTTGGCCAACAGAGAACAAATTAGTAGAGTGTACCTGTGTTGGCTCTGTTCCTAGCCTCGTTTATATAATTGATGTCTTGTGGCCTCATTATGAATCATTAGCATATCAATGTGATGTCTGAGCCTCGCAAAGTGCTGCTTGTTCTTAAGCATTAGTGATTTGCCATAGCATGTAAGACAAGAGAACCTGTGTGTTTTAACTGGATCAATCGTGACATCACTGTGGTGAGGCAGAAGTTCAAATTCAGGCTCTATGTCCTTTCAGCTGGAATAAGACACTTTGAATACGGTGTCCTTCGTTTTCAGTTACTTCACATTCATGAGTTTTATTTTCATTTCTTTCATGCCTAGTATATCAATTAATACAACAAATGAAGAATGTGCTGTATGAGTAGGGCTGTTTGTTTTGTTATGTATCAATTTATTTTTAAGAAAAGTTCGTGCTATCTGTTCCCGAGTAGTCTTGAATGCTTGATCCCACTGCTTTGTTCTCCTAATCACTGAGATTTTAAATTTGTGCTGTTATACCTGCCTGTAACATATTATTTTTAACTAAGAAAAGAGTATTTTTGGGGGCATTTTGATTACAATGAATGATTTAATATTGTCTATCACATCACTTGAAAGAATATTCAATGATTTTTATTGCCAGACTGAAATATAACTGTCTCTAGTGTTGTTCAGAAAGTGTCTACTAAGTTTCCTGATGTTTATAATGCAAAACTTAGCAGTTACATTGTTGTATATTCCACATTTACTTAGTAAGTCTAGTTTAAGACAGATGATACAGATGAGACATTTTATTGTAACAAATAACAAAATATAAAACAAAGACATGAAAATTATTTTAATTAGTAAAAACAAGTTTAATCTGTATTTGATATATTATTTGTATTCCTTTAAAAATCATCAAAACACTTTAATATTTATTATATGTCTACAACATACAAGATGACCAAAGAGAAACTTATAAATAGTCAAGGCTTCTACTCCTAGGAAGCTTATAATTTAATAAGGGGAGAAATCAGGTATACAGGACTTCTGTTCAAAGAGACTAGATAATCTTATTGGCCTTCTTTTTGGAGGTTCATTTCCTGTTTTAACTAGCATTGTTCCCCTAGTATTCTTTATCTTCTGTGACACTTGGCCTCAAAGCCAGCCCTAATTTTCTTTTATTGGCAATTACTTTTAGCATCTGAGGCAGTGCAACACAACCATAGGCCGAGGCAAAGGGTTCGAATGAATAGTCCACACAACACTACTAACAGTGTTGAGAGACTGCACATCTTGATCTTCCAAATTCATGAAGACAAATGGAATCATATGTTCACAGTGCTTATGGGCTTGAGTTGCTCGGGAGTCGGAACAGAGGTAGAACTTCCATGAAATGTGGAAAGGTATTAACAAAACAGAAGGAGGGAATTCTTGTGAGATGGAAGATAATGGAAATATTTTTCTTTTTCTCCTCTCTATTTATTCACTTTACATCCAGATCTCTGATTACTGTGTTCACCATCTTCTTCTCCAATGAGATGGTAGGTGCCCCTTCTCATATTCCCTGACACTGGCACATTAAGTCTCCGCAGGGCAGCGTGTTTCTTCTCCCACTGATACAAGCCAAGGAAGTCCAGTTAGAAGAACAGGATTCACAGACGGGCAAGGGCAAGGTGAAAACACAGGGAAGTTATACATAGAACTGAAATGGAGTCTTGGTAGTACTGACATTTGTAACAAATATAGAGAAAAGCATTGAAAGTACTGTTTTAAGGAAAACCTGTTCTGAATTCGTATACTTAATCAGTAACAAAGGTTAAAAAACATCTTTATCTTAGCATATAGAACATTGCATTGGTTATTTGGAATAAAAATATTTCTATTTCTAGACATCTCTCTCTGTTTTCTCTCCCCATTCTTTTCCAAGAACATGTTGTTGAGGGCCTGGATACTGAGTCTAAGCCACTTCATTTCATACATAGCCACGTTCTGTGGTATAGGCATTTGGTTAATAGAGGAGATAGGAGAGAAGCTCATCTTATTGCTCAGTGGGGGGGAGGGGGAATCATCTGGTTACAATGTAGTAACATTGTAGAACACAGCAGGTTGTTGCAGTGTAGCATGCCTAACTGCTTCAAAAATCTGACTCAGTAAGTCTCTGATTTTAGATGCAGGTGTGCTGGTAGGCCTCAGTGAGGAAGGGCAGTGCCTATTTTCACATCTTTTTCTCTGACGATTTGGGTGTATCTCAAACCCTGAGAAGTCCTGAGTCTCAGATCTCAGCTTTTATACTTTTATACCCCCCCCCCAGCATCTACTGTTGGCTCTCTGCTTCCGGACCCAGCACTTCTCCCAGGTCCTGTATCAGTGAGGACCCCCTTAGCTTGGGCATCAGTGTCAAGGGGTGTGAAATCAGGCAACCTGGCCTTTTGTGTTCTCTTGACTGAGTTCCCAGGTGTCATTTATGGACTATTCTAGTGTCATTTTCACCATGTTCTACTGAATAAATAAGGCACAGGTTTAACTAACATGTAGTGTAGGAAACATTCTGTGTATAAACACTGTCAGACTTACACCATCAAAGAGGTCAGTGTGGATAGAATTATTGGAGCCTTCTCTGAACATATTCTTATTAAGGGGGAGCTAACACGGGAAGGAAGGATCTAAACATCTGGCTTACAGAGTCTGGTAGACTCTGAAGATTTGCTGTCCTATTATGATCCAAGGTGACACCTTCCAGTCCTCCCATTCTGGCAAGCAAGATATGAGAAATATGAAACAGACATACCTTCTTCCTTTTAATGGCACATGGTGTAAATAGGTCTCACCCTTAAAACATGATTAGAAGCAAGGAAAAATATATACTATTATTTGTTTTTTTGTTTATTCATTTATTCATTCATTCACTTTGGATGATCACAAAATGATATTTCTATGGCCAAAAGAGGTAATTTAAGAGTATATTTTGAGAGTCATTTCATAATCTCTGTTGCAATTTCTAACCTCCTTCAGTCTCACTTTTCTTAGGTGTGAAATGTAGGTGGTAATAATTTTTATTTCATAAGCATGTGGCAAAGAGTAAAGCTACTTGTTAGAGAGCTTGGCACCGCATCTGGGGTATTTTTGTCCAATAAAGATCCTGCAAGGATCTGACCTCAGGCCTCTGCATATATTATATGGTTGTTAGCTTGGTATTCTTCTGTAAAACCTAACAGTAGGAAGGGTGTGTCTTTGCCTATTTTGTCTTCTCTTGGACCCCATTCCTCCAACTGGGTTGTCTGGTCCAACCTATGAGGGTTTCTGCCTTGTTTTAACTGCATTTTGTTATGCTGTGGTTGTTTGACATCGTTAGGAAGCCTTTCTTGTCTGAAGGGAAACAAAGGAGTAGATTTGGGGGATAGAGAAGTACAATGACTAAGAGGAGTGGAGGGAGGCTAAAACTAGTCTATATATTGAAAACAAAAAATATGAATAAAAATAAAATTTGAAAGAGGGAGAGAAAAACATATATGTGTGTGTGTGTGTGTGTGATTTATAAGTTATATTATATTATTTTTATCAACAGTGAGAACTGAAGATCCTCTGAGAAGATACATTTATAAGTAAATAGCATCATAATATATGCAGCAATGTACACTATTATGTGATTGTATTTTAAAGCAAGTATTTCCTATTGAATAATATACAAGAAACAGAAAGCTTTTCAACTTGTCAACATTTCAAATAGAAAACAAAACAAAATACCTTTTCTACATTAATAAACTGAGGAATACTAATAGAAATTATGCTTTTTACAGTTGCTTCCATATTTCTAGATAGATTCTTGTTAAAGAACCATGGTTGTCTTGTCAAAAGGCATAGCAGGGAAACAGATTCTTCAGGGAGCTACCAGTTGAGAATGCATATGAAAAGTGAGTCTGAAGACTGACTCTACTGGAAGGGGAAGTTCCATCTTGGGAGTAGGAAAGAGATCTACAGTTCACTAAAAATGGGCAACCAGGGGCTTTGTTCCACACCCTCACATCTCGAATATAAAACCATGCTAACTGCAGGTGGCTTCAGTGCTATCAAATATTGTTACATTCTGAGCTGCCCCAGCCTTGCTTCTCCAAATTGTGCTTCTGGGGCAAATGTGTCTTTTTTTTTTTTTAAATCTTTATCACTTCTCACATATCCTTTCAAACAGTATCCTGATGCTAGATATAGTTATTATTTAAGAAACAAATTTTCAATTTGGCATCACATTATTTCATGTTTTTCATTTATTTTGTTTTTTTTTTTTTTTCCTCACTCCTTTTGACAGATCAAATCTGGGGCCATGGGGACTTCTTCAAAATCAAACTGTGACATGTTCCACTCACCTGTGGCCTTGCCTTGCCTAGCATGCTCTATCCCTTTACTCTAACCAAGTAGTACCAAGAAATCCTATTTCTCAGTTTTCCCTTGAGCTTCCTTTCCCACTTACATATACCTTAACCACTCAGACACACTCAAGTCCTCTTGATAAATTCTTTATATAGTTTGGTGAGTTCATTCTAATTGTAGAAAAATGGAGAATTGGGCAAAGAATTATTTATTGTCTTATTCTTTTTTCCACCACATAGAAAATGTCAGACAGCCCTAGAAAGCTCTGAACACCCCAGAAACAACTCGCAGGCCATATGAAGCTCAAGAATAACAAAGGCCAAATAGTGAAAGCCTCAGTCCTTCTTAGAAAAAAAATAAGTGTATAGCACCCTCTCAGAGTGTGCTACACCTAGACCTTAAGTCATTAATAATCCAAGAGCTAGGAATATAGCCTTGTAGCAATTTTTGGTATTCAAAGATCATTATGTTTAATCTATACACACTAAGGAAACTCTCACTGTTTCTATGTTACATTCTGTTCTACATGTACTTTATGCTTATGGTAACTAGTGGGATTTCAAAGCATACTATCAAACCTTTAAAAGAATTCCCAAAATGCTTTTAAAATTTTCTACATGTATCTCTCTTCTTTAAATAAAGTTGCAAAAAAAAGAAGAAGAATATGTCAGTTTCTCCATAGCGACAGGAAAGTCTGTTGTGTTTGAATTGTTTTATCACAAAAAGCAAAGGAAGAAACACGTAGGAGCAGTAGGGTATGTTTATCAATGTGAAAGTGCTGTTTGAAAGAAAGAGTACAGCTTGGCTCCCTAGGTAATGCAGTTCTGAATACTGCCTCTGAGATGAGATCGTCTCTGGGGCAGAGAGCAGACACTGAGAGCAGACACAAGACCAAGACTATGGGTGGATGACTAGCCCATACTTTTTATTTTTTTCTAGTGGTGTTGTGTTCCTCTTTGGAGTATGGTGCTGGGTTGAACAAGACACAACTAAAGAAAGAAGCTGATAAGTTTCTGGGGCGAAAATTTTGGTTAATTCTCCTCTCTCTCTCTCTCTCTCTCTCTCTCTCTCTCTCTCTCTCTCTCTCTCTCTCTCTCAAGTTGTTTTCCATATAGTCAGAGATACGGCTTGATCTTTGTCAGCAGTTGCTATACTGTCTAAGTTTAATATAAATTCTAAGTTATTGAGAGTATCAGTGAGAATACAGGAGACCAGTGCTGATTAAATATCAGATGTTAGATTTATCTTTTTCTTGAAGATTTTTTTTTGTTCATTTGAATTGCCAGAAATGGTTTAGGCAATATCAATGGATGGGTACTGAGTATTGAACAAGATGGGATAAAGTCTGAACATCTAGGCTATGTTAGCAAACTCCGTCAGTGTGTTGTTTATGCTTAATGGGAAGAACATATTTGATAAATTCACGATTTGTAGAAGTTATAAAAATCTTCAGAGTAAAAACTTTTGTAAGTTATCATAAAATTAAACCAATTCATTTGACAATTTGCTTTTAAAAATATATTAGATTTAATTGCTGGTAAGATTATATTGATAATATTATATTATATATATATATAAATTATAAACTATTGAAAATGCTTTTAAAATTCAGGAAGGACTCTCTCTGTGGTTTTGCTTCCTTTCCACGTTATACTACAACGTAATTCTTTTAGTTTAATGCTAAGATTCCAGTCATGTTGCTTCTAATATTTTACACTCATGTTTTAAATATTAAACTTGGCTGGGAGAGATAGAAGATGATTTCTTGTATCAGTGAATAAAATTGATATAAAACAGGAACTTTATCAAGGATTGATACAAAAGATTTAATGTTGACCAGTTACTTAAAAATTTTTTTTGCCATCTTTAGTCATCTTCAGCAGCACAGAGTGTTTCCTTGAAGGAGTGAGAAAGCTTTCCTTCTTATTCTTTGACTGAGTTTCATGGGTATCACCAAATCCCTGTGCTCAGTTAGTGTGTGTGCACCACAGGAAGCTAGATGGAGCTACATATTCCAGCTCTGTTCTACCTCTGATGAAATAGTCTACAGTGTTTTGTGCCATCTGAGAATTCACCACTTCCCCTAACAAGGAAGGCATCTCTGCTTCTTTTCTTGGTTAATGGTTTTGCATTTTAGAAATGCAAGCCTTCTTAGGAAGAATGGTTATTGAACTGTGAAGCTTCAGGAAGGTAAATTGAATAGCTCTGTTGTTTCCTTGACATTAGGTTTGAGTTTTTCCATGACATGGTTCTTGTTGTTTAGAAAACTTGGCTCTTTTGCTCTTAGGAGTTCTGATGGTAGAATGCCACAATTTATAGCCTTGCACACTTCACTAAGTTAAAATCACCGCAACGTTCTTAAGAAAAGGGATCTTCATGAAATATTTTGAATATTGTGCACAGACAATTAGTTGTTTCATTTCTCCTTTCCGAGCTGCTTAATGAATATTTAGATATTGAGACTTTGTAGTGTAAAGGTTAGAGTAAGAATTTATATACTTAACACGTTCAAAATTCTTTTCAAAAGAGAATTGATGTAAATTGTCCGTGATTGTGTTAGGTTTGTTTTCTTAAAATGTTTAAAGATCATTTCTACTGCACAGTTTCAGGGAAATAGATATTTGCAATGGAAGGTTAGAACACTGACAGCTTAACCATATTAGAGATGAAATTTAGCATGGAATATTAATAGAATGTTATGGTAAGGAGTTAATTTCTACAACAAAGTTGCTGCATTCCTTTTAGCTGATATGGACATTTTCATTCATGACATAGGCTGAACAGTGCAGTTTTCTAAAATATATTAGTGAATTTTGGTGGCATAGAGGTATGGTCCTCAAAAATCAGTAAAAAAACAAATGTTATAGCACACCAAAACACACAGACAGGCAGAGACGTGTTCTTATTTTTCACTTTTATTTTTATTTCATGTGTGTAGTGTTTTTCCTGCAGGTATGTCTGGTTACCATGTGGGTACAGTGTCCACATGTTTCAGCAAAGGAAGTCCAACCTAATGGAAAGGCGATATAGATTGTTGTGAGCTGCCATGGTGCTAGTAAATGAATGTGGGTCCTCTAGAAGAACAGCTCCTGTTGTTAAGCTCTGAGCCATCCCTATATCTTCAAAGCTAACTTCTTACCATGAGACTCTCCACCCCCTATTGGAATGCCTTGCCTCCATATGAAGCCTTCACCATGTCATACTTTGTATTGTTTTGTCTGTCCGGACTTTCTTTTCTTGTAGACCTGTTCTTTACTGAAGAGGAAATAGAGAGGGTATGGATTTGGAGGAGAGTAGAGGTCAGGAGAGCTAGGGGGAGTAGAGGGGGGAGGAACTGCGGTTGAGATGACTTGAATGAGAGAATAATCTATTTTTAAATGTAAAAAAATGTTAGCAGATTATTAATCAGTTCCTCAATGGGTCTAAACTTTCTATATCACAAAGTGTAGTTAAGTTTAGGAAACTTTAAAGCAAGCCTTAAGCATCAAATAAGACTTAAGGTATGACTAAGATGTAAATTTAGGGTAAGAATGTGCATAGGAAATTCAGAGAAGGAATCAGGATGGTTAAATGGGATTTCCTGTGGTTTAAATATTTTTGAATGTTGTAAACATAAATTATATGTGAAAATGAGAATTTTAAAAGTAGAAAAAAAAGAAGACATATAGAGCTATTAGCCTACATAGTTCAACCTAGCCCATTGGAAGAAGCAGGGGAAGAAATACAGGTTGTGTGAGATTGGCCTTTATTGAAGTCCTTTATCAGGCAGAGCCAAGTATCTTCTCTTTTTACCATGAAGAACATGCTCACAGAGAAGCTGAGTTTATCCATGGGAATCAGTGTAGGGTCATATATTGCTAATTTGATATTCATAAATGAGATAAATCTCTCACCTTCTGTTGTATGCTAAATTGGAAAAGGGTGACTTACATGTTAGAGTCCCCCACACACATCATTGAAACAGTTTTGCTGTTGAACTTTGTATTGTGGTTTGATAAGGATCTGACTGGTGACTTAGGTAAGTTCAGAGAGATGGAGCCCACAAGATTTCACATCTGGCATCTTCAGATGCTCATGTGCTGCCAGCTTCTGCCACAGGACTTTCCTTATAAAATTAATATATAAACCAATTTTAGTGCTTTTCAGAGATGACTAATGAGCAATATACGAATAAACTGACCTGTTGTAAACTGAGAAAATTGTTGGCCCTCAGGAGCATATATGAACATGATTTTGGAATACAAGAGATCAAAGTAAGATCCATATTATCACCATTCTCATTTGTCCTAATCCATAAGCCATGGAAAGTGTAGCGGATCTTCACAGTAAAAACATCAAGACACAACATGTATTTCTGATGATTTAAAGTAGATTATTTTAATTGCATTAATTATTATCATTTATTTCCTATTGTGTCGAGGGACTACATCTTGTCCAGAGTGTTAACAAAGTGCCTGATACCGTGCCAGAACTTTATAATTGATTCATTGTGCTTGATTCATAGAATTCCCAGGAAGGAGCAGGCATATTCCAATAGTAAGGTTCTGCCAGATGGAATCTGCAGCAGAGGTTTTCAGTAGATATAATGGAGAACAGAATTTGTGCCAAAACAGAAGAACAGAACCAGCGTTGAGAGCCACTTGGGAAGCCAGAGTTCACTAAACCAGACTGAGCGCTTGGGAGAATGCCAGACAAAAGTATGCAGAAACCACAAGCAACTTGTGGGACCAGACACGCATGAACCACGGAGATGCAAGTGCAACTGAATATAAACAAGAAGGGACTAAAGCATCGCCAAGAGCAGCCTTCCCGTCCCACCTTGCTTGGATACGCAAGCATGGTTTGCGTCACTCACGTGGCACACAGGTTTACATAGACTGACTCAGTTTATCTTTGATGCAGAGTCTTGGGAGCTCTTTTTTTTTTTAAATCAACTGATGAAGTTAAATTTCTTGAATTACCTTCTGATAATAACGGTGTTCTGATGCCATATAAACACTTAATTTTTTCCAGTGACCCACATTTCCACGGATTGGGTGCCACATGTCCCTAAATAGTGACCCCTCAATAGCTTCAGATTCTAATCTTAGAATTCAGACCCTCTATTCTCATATCACCATTTCAGAAAAGAAGATGGGATGTGTTTCTGAAACTCAGCAGAATAAGATGTTTTATACCAACCTTCTTACCTGCCTACCTTTGGTTCAGTGTCAGGTGAATGATGTTCTGAGGGGGATTGGAGCCTCGTTAGTTTAATCTTGAAGTAATTCTTGGAGTTTGCAGGATGAGACATGTTGCCTGGCTTAGAGGAATCAGTGCCTACCTGAGCACTGTAGGGTCAGTCCAATTCACACTACAGGACAAGCACTGTAATACAATGGAAGAAAGAAATATAGAATGGTTTTTGTTGAAAGAGCCAATTGATGCTTAATATAAGTCACTTAATGTAATCAGTGTGTCTATCAATTGGACTATAAAGAAAATATATGCAGTATACCAAGGTGGGTTTGTAAGATGCTCAGTGCTCTTACATTGTAAAATAGTTACCTTTGAGCATGTGAATGCTTATTGCTGCATTATTTGGCAAGCTGCCCAATGGAACCCACCTATATTTACATCCCTGTCGAATAGGGAAACTTAAACTCACAAATTTAAATTCCGCAGTCATATGCAGACTTCAATTTTTACAAACACGTTGGGTGGAGGTATAGATATAAAATTAGAAAATGTCCATGATATGGAAAAAGGTTTTAAAGGAGGATGGAAGGGGGTAAAGATGGAGTAATAGGCTAACAGAATGAAGAAGGTGTGAAAGTAGAAGAGGGCAGACTGCCTGGGAGACATAACGGGTACAAACCACCAGAGACCTAGTGTCAAGTTGACATGAAATCTGTCCATTCTGTAGAAGTGAGTGCTAATACAGTCTTCATGTTCCACATCCAGTACAAAATGATACAAAACAAAAAGACTGGCTGACCATGTGGCTGAGATGATCAAGGCATTTCTCACAAAGACTGTGGTCCAGAATCCAGGGCCTGGAATACAGTTAGTGGAAGGAGAAAAACGACTCTCTGGAAGTCATCCTCTGACCACCACATGTGGGATATGATTTGTGTGCATGTGCAAGAGTGTGCACCTGCTCACAGAAACATGTTCAGGCAGGAATATTCGAGTGTGTGGGCTCACACATAAAACAAATAGTAATTTAAAATGAAAGTAGCTTCAACTCTATATTCCTTTCTTCTTTCAAATTATTAAGAACTCTTTTCTTTACTTTCAGTCTTTATGAATAAAGAGAAGAGCCATAGAAACCAGGAGCATGATTACAGAACAGTTTGAAAAGGTGGATGGGGGAGGGGGAGGGGAATGGGTGTGGGAGATGGGGGGAGGGGGATAACATTTCAAATGTAAATACAGAGACTATCTAATAAAAAGAAAAGAAAAGGTGTCTGTAAAAGGGAGAACAAAGCACAGAGAGCCAGAATCTAGAGAATTGTCCACAAGAAAGACACCACCAGAGAACTTCTGCAGCTGATAAACAAGTTCAGCAAAGTGGCTGGATATTAAATTAACTCAAACAAATCAGTAGCCTTCCTCTACTCAAAGGACAAACATGTGGAGTAAGAAATTAGGCAAAAGATACCCTTCACAATAGTCACAAACAATATGAAATACTTTGGTGTGGTTCTAACTAAGCAGGTGAAGGACCTATATGACAAGAACTTCAAATCTCTGAAGAAGGAAATCGAGGAAGATCTCAGAAAATGGAAAGATCTCCCATGCTCATGGATTGGAAGGATCAACATTGAAAACTGGCTATCTTACCAAAAGCAATCTACAGATTCAATGCAATCCTCATCAAAATTCCAACCCAAGTCTTCATAGAGTTGGAAAGAGCAATGTGCAATTTCATCTGGAATAACAAAAGACATAGAATAGCAAAATCCATCCACAACAACTAGAAAACATCTGTGGGAATCACCATCCCTGACCTCAAGCCACATTACAAAGCAATTGTGTTAAAAACTGCATGGTACTGGTACAGAAATAGGCACGTGGATCATTGGATTAGAATAGAAGTTACAGAAATGAGCCCTCACAAATATTGTCACTTGATTTTTTGACAAAGGAGCTGTAAACACTCAATGGAAAAAGGACAGCCTCTTCAACAAATGGTGTTGGTCCAACTGGCACTCAGCATGCATAAGAATGGAAATAGACCCTTTCTTATCTCCTTGTACAAAGCTCAAGTGCAAGTGAATCAAAGATCTCCACATTAAACCAGGTACACAGAAACTATTAGATGAGAAAGTAGGGAAAACCTTAGAACACATAGGCACAGGAGAAAATTTCCTGAGCAGAACACTAATGACTCGTGCTCTAAGGTCAAATATTGACAAATGGGACTTAAAGAGATTGCAAAGTTTCTGTAAGGCTAAGGACACTGTCAAGAAAACAAAATGGCAGCCAACACATTGAGAAAAGATCTTTACCAATCCCACATCAGATAGAGGCCTAATATCCAAGGTATACAAAGAACTCAAGAAGCTAGACACCAGAGAATCAAACAACCCTATTAAAAAATGGGGTACACAGCTAAACAAAAAGTTCTCAATTAAGAAATATTGAATAGCTGAGAAGCATCTAAGGAAGTGCTCAACATCATTAGCCATCAGGGAAATGCAAATCAAAACAACTCTGAAATTCCACCTCACACCAGTCAGAATGGCTAAGATCAAAAATTCAAATGACAGCAGAGGCTGGTGAGGATTCAGAGAAAAAGGAAGACTTCTCCACTGTTTGTGGGGTTGTAAACTGGTACAACCACTCTGGAAATAAGTCTGGCGATTTCTCAGAAAATTGCACATAGTACTACCTGAAGACCCAGTTATTCCACTTCTGGGCATATACCCCAGAAAAGCTCCAATATACAACAAAGACACATGCACCACAATGCTCATAGGAGCCCTATTTATAATTGCCAGAAGCTGGAAAGAACCTAGATGTCCTTCAGTAGATGAATGGATACAAAAATTTTGGTATATTTATACAATGGAGTACTACTCAGCTATCAGAAACAATGACTTTATGAAATTTTTAAGAAAATGGATGTATCTAGAGAATATCATCCTGAGTGAGATAACCCAGTCACAAAAGAACAGATATAATATGCAGTCACTGATAATTGGATTCTAACCCCAGAAAGCTCAGAACACTTCAGAAACAATTCACAGACTATATGAAGTTCAAGAAAAAACAAATACCAAAAAGAGAAAGAAAAAAAAAAAAGAAAAACCATTAAGCTTAATCTTTACACACCAAGAAAACTTTGACTAATTCTAGGTTACATCTTGTTTAACATATACTTTATGCTCATCATAACTAGTAAGATTTTAATGCATACATACTATCACACCTTTAAAAAAATCAAGTAGTGACCAAAATGTATTTGTATACTTTTATGCAAAAATGCTTAAAATCTGTACATTTATGTTTGTTTTTTAAAAATAAAGTTGTTCAAGTAAAAAAAAAAAAAAAAAAAAAAAAAAGAAAGAGTAACTTTCCAGGCACGGTAAGGAGAATCTAAATGGTGAGAGAGAGGCTCCCAGGCAGGATGTGTATCCTGATATAGCATGTCAGAGCCACAAATAGTCAGAACGTGTCTAAGGATGGCAGGAGTGGCAATGTTTAGCAACAGAATGGACTTGTGGACAGTTAGGCACATGTTGTTGGCTTCTGACCTTTTTTTTCTCCCTAAACCCAGTATATCTTGATACAGTAGATAGCCAATGTGGAATAGTCAGGAAAGGTGGGTATCAGTTTTACTTACATTTAAAGAACATGTGCATTGCTGGGTCATATTGGAAGGCAATACAGCTGAGCAGAGTTTCACAGGGTTTGCCACTGGGTGGATTGATGATTAAGTATCCTTCAATAGCTTGCTTAGCAACTTCCAGCTTCATAATGCTACCCAGTAGGGATGAACCTTCCAGCATTGTACCAGCTTGACTTGTATATGTTCTAAGATTCAAGTATATTCAGCAGTTCAAGTCTTTCAGCAGTTTGGTCTTGCTATCAAGTTGGGGAGGGTAACAAGTAAAGGTAGTAGCCTGTAGTTTGGTAGTAGATCAGTAGAATCTCATTGGCTACCAACTAAGGATTAACCCATACCTGGTATTTTTTTACCAAACATATTTGGGAATTTCTCATAGTATATCTTGATCACACTTACCAGTCTTCCCAAGGGTGCCCCTTTACCCTGTGAATTCCAGTCCCTTAGAAAAGAAAGAGAAAATAATGAAAACTCCCAGTAAGCAGCCACTAAAATTACAAATAAACAAAAACCTTTTGGATGGATTCTTGTCTAGGAGGCTGTTACTTTGGGTTTTGGGGCAAAGCTAGAAGTTGTCACAGAAACCCTCTATGCCTCTTTTTATCACTGTGAGTCTGAAGTCGATGAACATCTGCAAAATGTTTATTGACCATTTATAGTCGGCAGAGGCAGAGATCAGATCATGGACTTCCACATGGTTTCTGACATCAGCACATTTCACAGATCTCAGCCAGGTCTCCTGTGGCAGAAAAGACTACAGTCATTCATTAACAGGTCCTTCTACAGGAGCATGGGCCAGAAATACCATCATAGCCCTAGATGGTAATAGAGGCCACAGACATGACGTCTTAGGGTATCATAGGCCCCAGGACCCAATATGGTCCCTGGAGACAGCCCAGCCCATGAATATCACCATGGCTTCAGGTGGCAGCAGAGACCATGGACATCCACATGGCCTTCAGTGCTAACACAGTCAATAGAGATCAACATGGTTTCCTGAGACAGCGTGGGCCTCATACCTCAACATGGTCTCTCTCGCAGCAGCACAGGTCAAGAACATGGAATAGTCCTCCACCGCAGCAAGGAACAGAGAAACCTTATTGTCTCTACTGAGCAGCACAAGCTATAGATACCAACATGACCCCAATGGTAGCATGGGCCATGAGCACCATTATGGCCTCCATGTACATCAACATGGGTTCAGTTCTTTGGTGATAACATGGACCACAGAAAGCAACGTGGCCTGTAGGGGGAGCATAGACCATGAACATTGGCATGGCTTCCAGCTTCAGGATAGACCTATGCTTAATTAAACTTAAAGTTATTGCCATCTAAAATATAACTTGGACAGATTATTCAGGGATAGGCATGTCATTTTCTTAGCATGTACAAGGTTATGGAACCAAATTTTTAGAAAACCAAACACTCATAGACAACTGTAAGCTAAAATGAAGTAGGAAATGGTAATGGAATCCTTGATAAGATTTTCTCCCTCCCCACTCCCGTACCCTTCTTCCCTTTCCTCACATACTACTCTGTCTAATTCTCTTGTAGGTCTTTCTCCATCTCTTTTCTTTCAAGATGCGATTAACATTGTCGTTTGGGCTAGCATGGAGCTCTTGCACCCTCCACCTCAGTCTCTTCCTGAGTGCTTTGGTACAGTTGAAGGCCACCTCTAATCTGCTAAGAACATGGGTTTACAGAATACATTGTATCAAAGAAATCACAAAGAGAACACTGGTCAGATTATGTAAAAAATGGCATAAATTGGAAAGATAACAGTAAAAGGAATACATGTACATACTCGATATTTTATGAAGCACAATATTCAGTAAAAGAAAGTAAAGAAGTATTAATGATCGATTAAGAAAAATTGTCCAATAAAAAAAAGTGAAGGGGAAATTTAAATTTAATTAGCATTTTGTACTGTTTTATACATAGTAGAAAAGTAGAAATATACAAAATTTTTGTTTCAAATTTTCATGTGTATATAGGCAAAGCAGATAAGCACTTTCTCCATAGTGTAAACTATTATGAGTTTTTAGCTTAGATAATTCTAAACAGGAAATTTTGTATTTCTGATTTTTCTCATAGTTTAAAGCAAGGAGTCTAGATGCCAGGCATGGGCCCAGTCTCTCAGAACCACAGATTGAGTTCACCTTTAACAAGGAACGATGACTGGGGAGATGGTTCAGTAAGTTAGAAAACCTGCTGTGCAACCGTTAAGACCAGGGTAAAAATCTCCAGAATGTACAAAAGCTGAACTTAACTGTACCTCTGGTAATCAGACATTGGCTGTAGACAATGTACAACCTGGGACTTAGCTGTCCGGCAGGTCTACCGAAATAATGAGATTCATGTTTAGTTGAGACTGTGTCTCAAGAGAGTAAGAAGTCAGGAGTGAGCAGAGAATGATACCTGAACTGTACCTGTGTACTTGCATGTGCACACAAGGACTTCAACACAGCTCAAATTCATTACACACACACACACACACACACACACACACACACACACACGGGGGGGCAGAGAGATGGAGGGGAATTAAACAATGAAATAAAAGTAAAATTACAAGTGAGGAAAATCCTTGGATAGTACATGAACAGCACATACACTCACCCACAAAATATGATAGAATTCAGAAAGTAAAAGTTAAATTTATAATATTTATTAGTTCATTGAAGATTTCAAACTTCAGGCTTTGATTATATTCACTTCTCCACATGCCTCCTAGATTCACCTACCCTTCCTACATACCCACTTTTATTCCTTCCTGTGCGCGGCCGCCTTCCAAGTACAGCCTTTGCCTATATATGTTTCAATATGTGGTCTTCCGGTCTTCCACTGTAATGTAGTGAAGTTTCTCAGAGGCAATGCTTTTAAAGAAAACTGACTCTTTTCCCATGCCCCCAGCATTTATCAACTCCCAACATTTCCTCAGCCTGTGATGGGTGGCACTTTGTTCCCAGTTCTCTTGTTTCTGAGGTACATGGTCTGTCTTACACAGCCTGTGCATACATGGTCTGACTTAAGCTTACAAAGCACCTTTGCATACTGTGAGATCATGTGTGTAGCTGCCATGCTGTGTCCAGAAGATCCATTTTTCATGTATTAATCTACCAGCCCTTTCTTCTTCTTTTTGCCTTCACTTCCTCAATTACTCCTCAGCCTTGGGAAAAACAGATGTGATATAAATATCTCATTTTAAATTAGCACACTAGTCTTTTACTATCTACATGTTGGCTAGTTGTGTGTCTCTGTGTTCCTCGCCATCTTTGAAATGGAACCTTCTCTGATGAGGGTTGAGAAATAAATTAGCATGTGTGTATAAAGATAGGTCATTAGGAGTCAGTTTATAACTATGTCCATTTAGCTGAATAATAGTTTTAAGTTCTTTCTTGGGGCTTGTAACCTATCTGGCCTATAGGCTCTTGGCTTAACTATAATGCCAGGTTAGGGTTGCATCTGGTGGAGCAAACTTATATCCAATCAGAAAGCGGCTGGTTACTCCCAACAAGTGGGTTGGACCCACTTGTTCACCAGCAAATGGACATATTTTGCCAGTTCAGTCATTAATGTAGCCAAGAGACTTCCCAGCTGAGAGAGACTGATGGTTACAAAGAAGATCTACTCTTCTGTGCACACCTCCTTCCAGCATTAAGCACACTATTACTTATCAATGGGGATGAAGGTTTCAGGTCATCTTCAGTTTAATAACTTCATGTTCTCTGACACAAGTATGTGGTGTCTTCAGGAATAGGTTCTTAGTGTAAAGTTCCAGAGAGTGAACAATTAACCTCAGTAATAGCTTGTAGTTTTGGGTGGTCTAAGGGACCTCACTTACCAGCTATCTAAGAAGTAACCGGTTTCCTTCCCTCTGCTTATGTGCTAGGATAGTGTCAAACAGGGGCACTGTTGTTCTGTTCAACAGAAAGCTTTTAAATTTAGGATATTAGCTTTAGGAAGCAATTACATTAGTAGGTAATTTCCAAAATCCTAGTCATTTGTTATCTTCTCTTTGAGCAGTTAAAGTGCTAATAAAGGCCTCAGGCATTGGAGGGATTGAGAGCCATGCTTCGCAGTTAAACACCTAAGAAGTTTCTGTGCACAGTTGTTGTATCTGAAATTGTATTGTTTTTGCCGGTAGCTTGAAATGAGATGTTTTCACTGTTGTCCCACCTCCTGTGTCTTTGGATATCTTCAAAGGTTAATGCGGCTTCAACTATGAGGACAGACCCATCATTTTCCTTTTCGTAAGCTGAAAGGAAAGTTTGTATCATTCGACGAGTATATTTTTAAACTCAAGTTATTTTTTAATAAATATGCAAGAACTACTGCCACAAATAGAAAGTAAGAGCCATCATGTGCATTTGGTGTTTATGTGCCCACTAAGCTTCTAACCCAGAGGATGCCAATCAGGAATATTTTCCCAGCTTAAGTGGTAAATATCAGGAGGCTTGAGATTTTTCAAGTAATTTTTTTCTACTTTTTAACCTACATCTCACTCTTGTCATAAATATGTCAAATCATTATTCAATTCAAAGTTTATCTGGTACTTTTAAAATATCTTGGGAGATATGAACAAAAGGGACAACATTTCTGAAGGATTTTAATTGGAACATATGTAGATTTTTTGGATAAGGTGGCCATTTCCAAAGAGCTAGATGAAAAACCCTTATGTGTTAAATTACATAAGTATTCAGTGTAGAGGTAAAAGCCACAGTAGAGGATAAAGGGAAAAAATTCTTAATTTTGAAGAAATCCAAATCACTATCATGATTTTGAGAATGGAGAATTTCCTCATGAGTTAATTGTCCACAATGTAGTGACTCTGTTATTGTCAATATTCAAATGCACTTATTCCCAAAAGAAGGGGGGAAGGGAAAAGCAAGGGGGGGGATGAGGGTTAGGTGGAGGGGGAGGACAAGAGGAGGGAGGAGGATGAGAAGAAAGAGCTGAGTCTTCCAAAGACAATCAGTTCAGAGTCACATGATTTGTTGTTGAGACAGAGCTGAGAGTCAACTCAATGGAGCTGTCATTGTCCTTTTCTGACATATAACTCTTTTACCCATGGGTGAAAGCACAGAGATGCACACTTTATATTAGCATTTGCAATAAAAGTGAACTAATTTTACATATAAGATGGTATACTACTTTAGAATATCATGTACATGTTGGAATGCTACCCTAAAATAAAATGATGCACCAAATGGATATAGAGAAATTAGAGAGACAATTTTTAAATAAAACAGAAAGAAGAGACATATCTTATTATTTCAGAAGTAAAGCCTAAATCAGATTGAATGGTTTAAGTCTTGGGATGGAGAAGTATTATCAAATAAGGTTTTAAAAACATTTTTATCAATACATGCATTGAAATGGTCACAATTAAAAGAAAGAGACAGATTCAAGTTAAGGTATTTGTAGTGGTGTGTGTGTGGGGGGGTGTTGTACAATTACTCATCAGGTAAAACATGTTTTGATTTGTTTTTTCCCATAAACCTGATGGCCCCAGTTCCATCTCAGAAAACTGTCATGGTAGGGGAAAGTTGTCATCAGTTCTCTACAAGTACAACGTGAATGTGTACACATGGGCAAGTGCACAAACCTGCATGCAGGCACACACCAACATGCACACACAGTCATAATGAACTACTGTGAAAACATTTGAAGTGCTGGACATAGGACACATCTCTACAATCATCATCTCGGAGAATTTGCATACAGAACATTTGTACACCCGTGTTACTTGACATAATTACCTGCTCAAGTTAACACTAGACTTCATTAAACAGTCCACTGAATAATTATTTATATAAAGCATAC
>NC_137958.1:39321164-39331164 GCF_963924665.1 Micromys minutus
ACTACCTGCGGCTACTTAGAGCCACACAGAGATGGGTCATCTTCATCCTTCTCCATCTTGCTTCTCCTTTCTCTTTGGTTCTCCCTCCTTTTCCAAACTCTGTCCCTGCCTCTCCTTTTCACTGTCCAATCACAGGCCTTGCCTTATCTTGTGCCTGCCCTCCTTGAATATCAACTACAACAAACAACAACAATACAAGAGAAAGAAATTATCAATTTGAGAGGAGGTATGGGAGGGGCTGGAAAGAGGAAACTGAAGGAAAACTAATACATTAATACAATAATACAAATAATACAATAAGAATTAATATCTTAAATAAAAAGTAGTAAAATTATATAATACAAAAAAAATCCATGGATTCTCTGTTCTTATAACAAAGGTTTTGACATGAATTTGGTTATTGTATTTGGAAAGAATTATTGAAATACATTCAGATCTGAAAATACATTAATATGGGATTTTATAGATTTTATAATATAGTTTAAATAGGGTCAATCATTCTTTGTAACAGTTAACAGTGTCAACAAAATAAAGTGTTTGTCTACTTAAAAAAAATTGTTGTAGCTTCCATGTTTTGTTCCGCTTTTCTAAGGCAGTGTCTTCTTAGGAAGCTCTAACTAGCCTCAAGTTTGTGATCTTCTCAGACATGAACAATCATCTTGGGCCCAACCATTTTTTTTTATTATTTTTATTTATTTACATTTCAAATGTTGTTCCTCTCCCCAGTCTCCCCTCTGCAAACCCCCATCCCATTCCCCTCTCCTTTGCCTCTAAGAGGGTTAATCTTTCCTGCCTACCCAACCATCCAGCTTCACCCCTCTTCTGAGAAGTGTGCTTGTGTTGATGGAGATTCTTTAACACATATCTATCATCATGATAGTCTATAGCCCACCTTTATTCTAGATTGTTCTTTTTTTAATTTTAAAATGCATAATTGGAATAAGTAAATAAATAAATCATTATACAAGCTAAATGAAGAATATGTATAACTCCATAGAATATGCTGGTAAATATTCCAAAGTGATGAGAAAATGCTCTGAGGATTTAAGAAAGACTCTAATAGGGGAATCCCTGACTGTCACTAGCTTCACAGCTATACACACAAAAGGCTTGTTTGCGTCTTTGGTTACTTAAAGCATCCTTGTATAATGTGAACATTTTATGATTCATCTGGGATAAGACTACTGCCTACTAACTAACATATGCTATTATTTTTCAGCAACTTGATTTTTTTGGGGGGAGGGGTGTTAGAAAAACCACTGGACTGAAGAGATAAGCTCAGTTTGCAAATTTCCTTCCTTGAAAGCCTGAGGACCCGAGTTTGATATACAGCGTTCTCATTCTTTGGCAAAAGGCACTACTTGTATACCTGGGTCCCCTTAGCTAGTCAGCCTCACCGCATTGTTGATTTTCGTGCCAATAAGAGGTCCTATCTCAAACCAAGTAGTGAGGGAAAGCAAGGGAGGTTATCTTAAGGCCTCCACATTTACATACACACGTGTGAACATGCACATAGGCCTACATGTACATCTGTAAGCACACACATATGCTGGCACAGACATGGGCACACACACAGGCTCACTCACACATATGTGCACTTAATAAAACTTGGATCAACCTTATTTCCTTATCTCCTCCTACTTTCCTGAGAAACTGACATTCGTTTCGACAACAGCGCAAACTCAGTAAATGAGACAGTGACCTTACACAGAAGCATGACCTCCCTGGCAGTGGGGAAATTGAGCTGAAAGCCATGGGTAAGGAAGTGATGTGACTATGTCAATGACCACAGCTTTGTGAGAATTCAATCTTTCCCATGGAGGGATGCTACTGTTAGGAAGAAAGTGCTGTGCCAAACATTATTCTGTTTTTGGTTTAGGTTTGCTTTTTTGCCTATTTAGACAATACAGTTCCCAAGTAAAGGACACAAAAGCCTCTATATCTATTATAATCCTTAGAGCCTTAGAGCTGGGCAGATATCAATCCTCTATGCTGTTTTGTCTACTTCCCTGTCACTGACCCTGAGATGTCACTTGGGATGTTCCACTTGGACCACTCTTACTCCAACAGGCTGACCGTTATGGTAATGAGCTCATGATCAACATTCCCTACATCAGCTTCTTTTGTTTCATTTTTTTAAATTAATCATTCCATTCATTTACATCTCAAATGATATCTCACCACAAACCCCCCATCCCACATTCACCCTCTCCTCCTCCCCCTTTTCTTCAAGGGAGTGTACCCCTCCCACTCACCTCCCTTCCCACCACTAGATCACTACAAAGGTTTCTTATGTTGTCCTCACTGTCTCCATAATCTTCTTCTTTGTCTTCCTCCTCCTCCTCCTCTTTCTTTCCCTTCCCCTCTCTCCTCTTCCTGACATTTGCCTGAGACCCCTAGAAGCTCAGCAACATCTGCCCCACCTCTTCTTTTCTGCCCAGCCCAGCATGAAGGCATCTTTATTAACCAATAATAAATAACTTGAAAGGGCAAGGTTTTCACAACAAAACTTTGTCATGTGAGGATCTACTCATCTTGAAGCAACAGCATCTTGGTCTACAGAATTTAGCATTTGAATACAAGCTGAACCAAACCAACCTCCTACAAGGAAGGAAAAAAAATTGTTTTGTTTTTAGGGCAAACAAATTTTGAGACTAAAGTTATAAACTTTCCACTTTAAAAATTGGGCGCTAATAACGTTGTATCATTAATTCTGCTCATCACCATGAACTTCATTTTGTATTTTCAGATACTGGGTTTTTA
Organism: Micromys minutus; assembly: GCF_963924665.1. Classification (NCBI taxonomy): domain Eukaryota; kingdom Metazoa; phylum Chordata; class Mammalia; order Rodentia; family Muridae; genus Micromys; species Micromys minutus. Next base: position 39,323,928 of record NC_137958.1, read on the forward strand.
AGAATAGTTTCCTTTGTATCTGGCATTCCAATCATACTGCCTTGCCTGGTTCAGTGAAGCTTCTTCTCAGTTTTGTCTGCGGAGCGCTGTTTTCTCAGAAACAAAGCTTCCAGTTGCTTCAGTGGGGGAGACAGGCATACAAACATTTAAGAGTTAAAATGGCCATTTTCATATTAAAGTTTTATCTGTTGTATAATAGGTAAACTACTGTGAAGTGGTTGCCTGTTTAACGTCATATCTGCTTTGATTTTCGGCAGTTTAGTTAATTCAAATAAAATTTGTGAAGTTAGGCACTTTCAAGGAAGGGAACAGGAGAACCTAATTTAACCCAGAGTGTCTCTTTTATTCCTCTGGTTTTCATTTGAAGTGCCCTATCAGCTTGAACTGACCAACTTCAGTCATTTTTTACCCTTTTATTTTTTTTTCTCTAATGTAAACTGAAATTCCCTGCTGTTCCTGTTATTTTAATGTTTAGCATCATTTAATGAGCAGGTATCATTAAACTTAAAAGGTCCTTTTCTGTGTGTTTCTGATTAGTTATTGAAGGAACCAAAGAATTTCTTTTAATATATTTTAATGTTGGCCCATTTTACATTTAAGTGCCTTTGATGAAGGAGAGAATAGGTTATTGGTTAAAATGTGGTGGATCCTGTTGAGTGAATATTGATCCACTAGTGAACTGTAAATTATAAATTGTTTACAAGTATCCCTATATGATATTTTACATTATACACTTGTATAAAAAGATTTTAATAATAATTTGCTATAAATTTGTTGTCCAAAAATATATATGTAATGAAAGAATTAAATGTATATATACATATATATAATCTCTAGTTTAAAAGCAACAGAGATAAAACTTCATTTAATTAAATAATTTCACACTACCCTTAATTGCAGCTTTTCAATTACAGTACCTAATAAACTAATAGCTAGGAAACGAAACAGACATACTAACCTTCAGACACATACTGTACGTAGCATTGCTAATATTTTATTAGTCCTAATTTCCCTCTTAGGAAGAGAGGAGTATCTTTGAGCTAAATAGCATGGAGCCAAAATAATGAGGCTTGAATGCAAGCAAAGGTCAGATAACGTGTCATAAGTTGCAGATGGCATTGTGCAATATTAGCATCCTCACAGGTAAAAGATGTAAGAGTGCTGCCTACTGGTAAGAAGCAGTAGTGTCCAAAGCCTATGTGAAGTTAGGCATAGCAGTTAACCATAGTGATGGTTTAGATACAAGCTGCTGTTACTTCTGGTTGTAAAACTGGCAACTACTTATTACACTCTTCCATAGGAAAAAAAAATACCATGCTAAAGGCCAAGGCTTTACCAGAGGTATGATTGGGATATGAGTTTTCTGGGCTGTTATAAAATTTGCACAGATCTCTTGCACTTTGTTTTTATTTCAGTCTAATGCTGCTTGTGAGTTTGTCATCCATCCGGTGTCTCCAGAATTATGTAGACTTTTTAAAAATGTATTTGGATGGTCAACATTTCCTGCATATGTTCATTTGAAAATATTTCTCTGTAGAAACACCTACTGGTTTTAGGAACAGGCAGGTGGATGTCTACTGAGACCAGAAAGAGTGTTTTGTGTGGAACAATAATCATAAATCTGATTAGAAAGAAAAAATTTATTTTAATGCTGTTGTGAAAAAGATTAAGCAAATTAAAATTTAGTGTGCTAATCTGTACCACTTCTCTAAGTTTCCACTTTTAAAAGAGAAAAATTCAGTTTTGTTTTGTTTTTTTTTTTTTTTTTTTTTTTTTTTTTTTTTTTTTTTTTGGTCATAGACAAATAAAAATAAAAATAAAAATACTTTGTTCTATGATACACTTCTTTTTCCAGGACACAAACTTTGCTATAGTCTTGAAATGGTGACACTTAAATTTTTCAGATTGATGCTTAATATTGTTGAATAGTATTTATATAGGTATAACATGATACATTTACTTAGAGGCTAGTATTTCTTTTTAAAATCTGAATGCTTATGATATTTTAGCTAGCTTTCTCTTTTGGAATACACTCCACAGGGTCTTTTTTATTGGATTTTTAAAATTTACATTTCAAATGTTATCCCCTTTCCCTGTTTCCCCTCCAGAAACTTCCTATACCATCCCCTGCCCTGCTTCTATGAGGGTGCTCCCACACCCACCTGCCTCCTACCAATGAGACCCCCTACAGCTCCTAGGCACTAAACACAGGGCCTTTTAAGTCACTACATACTTTCAGATAATTGTTGGAAAGTGGGGACACTGGTTTTAAATCCTCAATAATATGGCTACCTACACAGAACAATTTACATTCTGAAAATGTCTTAATTCACAATTAAAGTTAAAGGAGAATGTTGTGTAATCATCTGTAGCATGCTAGTCATGGGAAAGAGCAGTAGGGCCCATTGGGAGCCCTCAGGGCAATACACATAAGATGCAATAATTTTCCTCTCTACTCAATTCCTCTCTTTTTCTTTTTTCCTAACTTCTTTTCCCTTCAGTTAAACATTTATTTCTATCTTTACAGGATCTTTCTCTGTGTTGATTTGGATTAACGAGCTATTAAAATTTTAGATTGAAAGTTTTTACTATTGTTTTGGTGCTTTTTTTTTTTTTATCTTTTCACCCATATTTTAGTGATTTTTAGAAAAGGGGACAGGAGAGAAACAACCAATTTGAGGGGGAATTTGAGAAATGAGAGAGATCATTGGCGGAAAAAAGAGACCCTGTGAGAAGGTGCAAAAGAAAGAGGTAGATTATAGTACATGTAGATTTTTGAGTATCAAAATGACTTAAAGTGTGAAACCTTAATGGGTGTAGAGCTGCTATATGCCTTCCTGAAACCATATGCAAAAGACTTTAGCAAATAAACAATAAATAAGACATTCTGAGAAGTTTTACTGATAGCTAGAAGATAACCGAATTGGAATTTTATGGTGCTTTACTACTATAGAAACCCAATGTCAGAACATCATGCAAGCCCCTCACTATCAGAAAGTTGCGCTATGGGTCCTACATTGAAATGTAGCACATTTACTTAATGTTCTGTCACAGACACAACAGCAGCTGTGCCAAAACCCCTGGATGAGATGCCTGTGCTAGAGTCTCTACCACATTCAGGTTCTGTACCTGAGACACTGGGAGACAGTGTTCAGAAATGGCAGAAGTCAATTAGGTTCACGTAGTAAGATGTGCTAGATGACAAAGAGTAAACCCTTTGAGACATCGAGAATAAGCATGTATTCAAGCTTCTTCATCAGAGAACAAGAAATATCACATTGATGGACAAACTTTTTTCTCCTAATGTATTCATTCTTCTGTACCTATGTCAAGGCAAATATTTAAACAATTGCACCTTTCTTTTTTAGAACTCAGACTTATGTATGTATGAGTGGTCTGTCACAAAAAGATCTGGGTTGATGCTTAGGGATTGATGTCTGAAATGTGACATGTTTGCTAATCGCTGGTCAAGTGGAGAAAGCTGGCTAGCATTGTCGGGCCATTCAGAAATGACAGGCTGTGACTTTCTTCTACTTCAGTAACATTAGGCACAGACACAGTTCTCATGTGGTCTTTGACTTCTGACACTGTTTTCAAAATCTGCTCTAAGTATATGCAAAAAAATTAAGCTTCCATTCTTATGTTAATGTTTCCCATTTCATTCCCTATAGAATATAGTGTGAAACTTTTAAATTTGTGTTCATTTTATACAATGATCCACCATGGTTATTGAAACCTTAGTTGCACAACTACAAACATCTACACTCATGTCTGGGATTTAAGTCACTTTCATTTTTGTTAATTTTAGCCATATGTGAGGCATCATCATCATAGTAAATATAAAAGATCTTATCAGGTAGGAGTGGTGTCATTTAAAATGGTCTTTGGCTTTTTGAGGCTGACGTTTATACAAGACATGATTTTTCTGCTGTAGCTTTTCAAACCTTGAGGATAAAATGGGATTTGAGTCTGGCACTCAATGGGAAGCCATATTCTTGCCCGAAGAACCCAAAAATGTGCTACGGTGATGTTTTCACTTACTTTTCACTTCTTTGGTCATATCCTCTATTAGGAAACTTTCTTGTTAATAAAGATGAAAACTGGCAGTGAAACCATGCTGATGTTCAGTGTAATTTCCTTAGAGTTTATTAGTGACCTTGTCCATTAGTGACCTCAGATTCTTCCTACTGTGGTTCTAGAGCATTGTCCTTTTTTGTAACTGAATGGGTGTTGGGAATTTAGAGGTTGGGCTATTTATTAGGGAAAAAAGTTACTTAATTGTTTGTTAACTAAAAAAAATATACTTTTATCAAAACTTCAAAAATCTCATGAAATATATATTTATTGTACTCACCCTAAACTACAATTAATTGCCTTCTTCTAAACTGTAACCCAACCATTGCACCATCATATTCTCTGTGTGCTGTTTTAATTAATAGTTCATCTAACCAAATTTGTGCTATTCATATACATGTAGATGTGGGGCCATTCAGAAGTATCACCTACCAGCAGTGGGGGTGACTTACCAGGAGCCACAGGTTTTTATGTTTTTAATAGTGTTGACTCTGAGACTAGGGATCGTACACGTGTTCAGCAGGAGTCTTTACTACAGTGCAACTTCCATGAGACCATACTTTGTGCTTTTACTGAAGATCTATGACCATGTTTATATTTTGAGTCCATAGTTTTAGTTTTTACTCACAAATTATATCAGTTTAAAGGTTTATTAAACAATTAAAGGATTAAAACTTCTTTAATGATCCTTAAATTTTAATTAAGCACCTATTTTGTCTTGCTTCTTATGTAGTGGTCCTTTCGGTGAAACTGGTTAACTCCTCTCTACTCAGTCACAGTTTGTGTTTTATTTTTTATTTTTTATTTTTTGCTTTGCTCAGATACAGGGCTATGTGTCAAGAATGGGAAGAACACACAAGCCTGGCTTAGATACAGGTCCTCACGGCTCTCTGGAGCATACCGATGTCTTCTTGGACTTCTCTAAAACATGAACACAGTTTCACCTTACTGTTACAGGATTTCAAACAAGTGTTATTTTGAAAAAAGTAGTAAATCAATTGATTTTAATAGATATTTAATTCTCTTCCCGGTTTTATATTTAAATAAAAATTTTGACTTATGACTCTTGATGACCCCTCAAATAATTATTAAATGGTCATGTCAGTCTGGAAAATTATTTTGCTTTTTATGGCCCCATTTTTCTTCCTCTATAAAACAAGAGAATCAGTATTCTAATTCTCCCCAAATTCCCACATTGTTGTCTAGGTGATCTTGTCTCTTCTACTCACTACCTATTTATAATTTTCTTATGCAATTTGGCCCCAAATAAGTTTTCAAAACACTTGTAATTTACTCTTCTTTCATCTGGGTGGGAAGGGTGTCTGCAGAAGACAGTTTGGATGCTTTGCTGAGACCTCAACCTCCGCTTTAACTGGACATTTCTACATGGCATTCTCAAATATGTCTCCTTTTATAAGACACCACCTAGAGTTTGGTTTACTATTGAATGTGCTAATATAATCTGCATATATATGTAGCTAAAGCATCCAGATACTGAATGTCCAAATAATAAAATAGTCTTAATCCTGGGATCTTATCCATGTAGACTTTGACATCCTGTGTGTGATCTTTGCTGTCCAGACCTTGATCTGCATGGCATAGCCCTTCTTCAGCATGTTCAACATACTGTAGCTTGAATTCTTAGTGTGATTAAATACATACCTCTATTTTTTAGTTTGCTATTATAAAGGCATTATATATATAACCTCAGGCATTTAGATAAAATAATAAACCTGATTTTGATGAACACTATGCTTTATCTACAAAAACACTAAGTTTTAAAGTTCCTTACAAGGTTACTGCAAGGATTGACAGCGTTATCTGACAGCATTTATACTATGTCCGGATATAACAAATGTTCAATAAACCTTTCCCTTGTTGCAGTTGGTAAAACGTTTCTACTGTCTGCATAGAAAATATGCAGTTCATGTGCATGCACCACAATGTTCTTTGCAGCTCTATTTATAATAGCCAGAAGCTGGAAAGAACCCAGATGTCCTTCAGTAGATGAATGGATACAAAAATTGTGGTACATTTACACAATGGAGTACTACTCAGCTATCAGAAACAATGACTTTATGAAATTCTTAAGAAAATGGATGCATCTAGAGAATATCATCCTGAGTGAGGTAACCCAGTCACAAAAGAACAGACATAATATGCAGTCACTGATAGTGAGACCCCAGTAAGCTCTGAACACCCCAGAAACAAGTCGCAGACTGTGTGAAGTTCAAGAAAAAAAAAAAGAATTAACCTGGGTGAATCCCTCACACACAAGTTATATCAATGCACTCTTTGTAAAATTTCAAAATATTATATATTTGTTAATTGTGATGTAAACAATTTAATAAACTGATTAATATGAAAAAAAGAAAATATGCAGTTCATGCAGAGTGACCACTGCCGACATGTTAGGAGTGTTACCCTTCAAGTAATATGAACCATCTATTGTCTTAGAAAAAGTAAGAGCAGTGCCTCTTGAAAGATGCCTTGGCTATATTTAGAAAATAGACATGTACTTTTTAATCTGTATTTGTCTAATTTCTAATTTAATTTGTCAACTTACGTTGGCTCAGAAATGTCTTGAACAGTGAAGCGCCAGAGCGCAGGAGGTACCCAACAGATGAAGCTCGTTCTCCCTAAAAGCAGAGCTCTCACCACCTGACTGGATTATAAAACTAGTCTATTATTTAGACATTCAGTATCTGGAGACTTTAACCACATACCTATGCAGATTGTGTTAGCCAGGTTCAATATTAAACCTAAAGGCTGTACTCTCAGTCAACTTAGAATTTGGGACATAAAGATAAAAGCTCTTCTTCATGAGCTATGACTGCCTCAACTCTAGAGTAAAACAACTGGTGGCCAAGGCTAGCATTCCACCTGAGCATCTTACCGCATCTCAAGTGGGTGGTAGTCTAGTCTGAATTACTAAAGTGAGGTGCTAATGGATGTGGATCAATGTAATGGGTATTTAGGTCACGTCCCAGATCATATATTTACTAAAATACTTATTAAAATAGATAAATACAAATGAAAGATTTTTTTCCTGTCAAAAATTCCAGCCATGAAAAATACACCTGTAACTTAAAGGAGCCACACATTTTAAACACTACAGAATTCGCTTCATCATTTATATTGATTTTATTTGAGCTTAGAATAG
>NC_137958.1:39341164-39348664 GCF_963924665.1 Micromys minutus
TGTCATTATTGAGGCTCTAACAGTATTCTGTTTGCGTAACGTAGTCATCACCAATGAAAAAAATAATCGGGTTAAAATGTCCTACCATTTTGCCTGTTTTTCACATTCTAATCATTTCAAATGAAACATCAGTTGTCACAAGAACATAGCTACAATAATTATGTAACATTTGGGGCATTATGCTCACATCTGAAAAACAAGGTGACAAATACTATCAAATATACTTGAAAGCATATCTTTTGATATAATAAGCATTATATCAGTTGCTCGGACTCCTTTAAATTATGTTCTTGAGAGCACCCCTGTTCCAGTCTTAAAAATTACAGCCATGTACGTTTTCAGTTTTTATCCTTATACATTCAAGTATGTCCTTCATATTTGGCATTTTGATTTATTAGGCAATCTTAGTATTAAAGACTTTAAGCAAAGCAGTGCTGGGCTTCAAATGCACTGTGCATGGAGTCCACAATGAATTAATACCACTAGAACACAAAAGTTATCATTACTTAAATGCTAGTTTCTTTCCTAAGTTTCACATCACAGTCGAGTTTTCAGAGGTGAATTCAGCTGAGTTTGGAAGTAAATGAACTTAGTCTCTACTTGCCTGTGTATGTTTTTCTGGTCTATTCTTCCCTGAATCCACATAGTAATATTAAATGATGTTAATATTAAGAACTGTGAAATATATAAATCAGCCTTTCCAAGAACAGGAGACAATGGTTTTGTAAATCTAGTTGTTTACATCTTATATGACAGGCTCAAATTTCTTTTGGTATGGAATGCATGCTTTGGTAAATAAATTAGATACTGGAGTAAATCAGAAACTGAATATGTAGTTCTCTTACTATCACTATGAGTGATTTTAAGTAAAAGAAAATCCTATATGTTCTGTATGATATTGTTATTAATTTTTCAGGAAGTTATTGATATCTTCAGTCACTTGGTTTTATTAAACATTAAGATGCCAAAGAAAACAGGCATTTACTGTTAAGGTGAAGTAATCATGAGATAGATTGTATATGTAGACAGGAGTGTGTGGGCAGATGTGAAGGAGGCTACTTTTCCTTCCTACTCTCTTTGTGATGCTAGTCAGATTGATTGATCAACTGTTCAGTTCATAGTAAATACATATATTCACACAGAGACTAACAGATCAGTGGTCTGCGTAGCTGAAGGGTGGAAAGTAGCTAGACATGTAAGGAAGGTGAGAGGCAGATCGAAATTATGAGATAGAAGACCTGAGAGAAAAGGAGTTGAGTAGTAACAAGAACCAATAGTGTCCCTGGTGGTGGTTGGGATAACACAATTAACTCTACTCACCCAGGTCAGGATTCACACTTTGGAGCAGTTCGTGGATGTGGAGTCAGATGCACGCAGGTCTTTGCCATCACTCTGACACAGAACTATCTCACATAGAATAATTCCATACCAAATTCACCTATAACTTCAAGACGAAAAAGAAAACCAAGTCTAGCATTCAGTGCTACCCTATCATAAAGTAAGGAGGTCTAATTGAGCTCTGACTTTATATCCTGCTATTTGTACAAATAAAAGACTACATCTTGATGCAAAATAAACACAAAAGCACTGTTGTGACTATAACAGGGAGTCATATACTAATTTATATAATAAGTGGTTGTGCACGCTTTATTCAAGATTATGGCTGCAAGAAATGGCATGAATTGCTGGGTGTGTTTAATGCTGGATTATAGCAATTTGAAACATGTCAAACACATGGCTAATGCCTCATGCTTCACTCATTCTTGCGTAAACCTGCATAGCCACCATCCATTATACCCTTGGTAACAACACAATTCTGCAAGTAAATATTGTTACACTAAGTAACCTTTCAATTCAACTTGTTTAGGAAGAGAAAATGCAATCTTGTGCAGTCACTTTCCGTGTCAGCTTAATGTTTCAAAAGGGAAGTGGGGTAGAGAAAAAGTATCTGTATAGTGGTTTGCTAAGAGGACAAAAAAGAACAAGAACAAAAAAAAAAAAAAAAGGGAAGCAAGGAAAACTTAATGCCAGAGAGGAAAGTAAAACTATATCATTCTGTGTACGATCTGAAGAGTTCCTTTGTGATGTGGCTGCTAAGCTGTCTGATGAAAGATGCCAGGGTTTAATGTAGACTTCAGACAAACACGGAGAGTCATTCCCAAACCAAACTTTCCCTTTAATGACCTGGCATTTCTGTTCACTGATTTTTTTTTTTTTTTTTTATAAAACGTTTGTGGTGGGATTGAAAAAAGATGAATAATTTAGTTTGATATGTTTGGGATCAGAAGCACATCCACTCTGAAAGGATATGGTGAATTTATAATTATTTAAAATATACTTTCAGGGTAAACAGTGCTTCACACTGTGCCCGAAGAATTTCCATGATTAGGATCTAAGTACACAAGCGTTACTAGCACAACCTTAGTAATTTCCAGAAATAATCTCTATCACCCATGAAGAAATGTCTCCCTCAAGGTGGGCACAATAGTTTCTTTTTCTTTTTGTCATGTGCAAAGAGTATTGTAGATATTTCATTGTACAGCTTCCCCACTTTTTCAATATTGACACTGGGTCAGACTCCCTGTTTTGTAGAGCAGAACTACTATTACTGTCATACTTTTCTTAAACATGATTTTACTATGTCTTAGGTGGCTGAACTTAAAATGTAAATCACAATTTACACCCAAGGGCTTCATAAAATCAAAAAATCCACAAGGGATATTAAAATCCTTTAGTTAATAGGAATTGTAAGTTATATAGGTCTTTCCTCATTATTGTAATAAAGATTTAGACACATGACTCTCTGCTTGTGGATTATTCTTAATTATTTGATGACCTTGATTATAACAGTAATATGTGCAGAATTCTTTAATTCATCCAATTGATCCTGACATAAAAACACAAAGGTTAGTATCAAACGCTGCACCTGCCTGCTCCATCTGAGAAAACAGTTATCCATTTTTATTCTTTGTGGAGGGAATTCCAGACAGAGATAATAAATATTTCAAATAAATTTGAAGGAGGGAAGAAAAAAAAAACATGTATTTACAAATATGGTATTCCAGGTTTACTGTTCATAGTAAAATTTAAATGTAATGTGTAAAAGTTATCTCTGTAGTTGAAGAAGACTGAAATTATAATTTTCTTCTAACTAGTAAAAGCAATCAGACCCTTTCTCTGAATATTTTAAACATTGTGCATGTAAAATTTATGCCTAATTTGAATACTTATTAGCTGCCTAATCTCAGAAAAGAGTATTAGCTTTGTTTTTTTTTTCTTATAACACTACCAGTGTGTATCAGTTTTTATGTGTATGTTTTTTGTCTCTGTTAATGTTAAATAAGATGTTTAACAGACTCCATTTATTCATAAAGCTCATTTGGTACAAAAGTTGTTTGCTGTGTAGTTATGACAAGCGTCGTCTAAGGTCTTATTTTTGTGGAGTTGCATTTATTCTTTGATCAGAGCAGTTCTGAGGGGTGTGTGTGTGTGTGTGTGTGTGTGTGTGTGTGGTTTCTGAAATACTAACTCAGTTTACTGATCCAGCGTCTTTCTTGGTCTCTCTTAAGCTAGTCCATGTTTTCACTGACTTTCCAGAGTCATGGAGATAATCTAATCATTCTGCTGTTGATGAAAATAGCTGTTAAAATGATCACAGCCATGGATTTCTATAATTATACTAGCATTCAGTTTTATCTATTGAAGTGTCTTGAAGCTGCTGTGTGTGCCTAATGTATATATGTATCTGTGGGTTACATTTTGGCAAGGCATTTGAGGCAAAGGTTTAGCTTTTTCTCTTAACAGAAAAAAAAGGCTGTTTTTTATTTACAGTGTACTAAATGCATCAGGGAGTTTTAAATGGACATAAGTCCTAAATAAAACAGGATCAAATGCAAATAGTAAACTTCCATTAGAGAAACCTGATCAGTAAGATTAATGTTTTCGTTACTTTGGGCTAAGGCCACTAGCTGGCCAGCACTCCAGCTGAGGTCACAGCACAGTCAGGTTGTTTCCTGGAATTCTGTCCATAGACATAGACGAGGAAAGTCTGTCTGTTAGAATATGCACGGGAGTCACATTGTTGAGAGCCCAAACTGATCTCTCCAAAGCACACGCTGGAGAGAGGGGTACTGTGAAATTCTGGATGGAAGAGTACATTGGATCTTTATTTACTGCACAGATCTCCACTGATCTTGGCAGGACACCTCATTGCTATCCTGGAAGTACAGTATATTTATGCAGTGAAAATGATAAAACATTTATTACTGTAGAGAAGGTAATATGCATAATTTATGCTGTTTTTAGCACAATCATTAGTGATATTCTTGATAGATTTTATTTCCAGCTTTCATATCTAATACATGCCTGGAAAATTAATTTTATATCTTTCATTTATTTGCCTATGTTAAAATTGAGTTTTAAGTCATCTTCAAGTGAACAGTTTGATTGCTGCTCATGCATAAGCTTAATTACTTCCCAGGAAGGACAGTATTAAATGTTTTAAATGTCAGAAAAATAAATGAATATGAGCTGTTTGATTAAAAAAATAGGCAATATCTGACGTGTTTGCAGCAGGAGCTTTTTCTTAAAATGCCTCCAAGGCAAAATTTTATTTAGTCACCAAAAAAAAAAAAAGCAGCCCCATTATACTATTTATCATTGGATGATACCATATGATTTGTAACACCCTTACAAAATTTTAATTTTGTATGATTAGCTGTGCATCATTAAACAACAGCCTTGCATAAGATGTGCTGTAAAATTCTGACAGAATCAAGATAGTGAATATTTAAAATAAGGCTGTATAGTCATCCATGGTTGTCAAAGGTAGATAATAAGAAACAGAACAGAGTGTGCAATCGTGCCTTCATTTAAACTGGTTTCATAGGTAGACTTTAAACTGTGGCCATTCATAAATGCTATTGACCATGGTACATGCATGGAATGTTGCTCTGGCTGTTAAAGGTAGCCACACAAAAATTACTTCTAGAAACCATAATTTCAGTGATTAGTGTCTCAACGAAAGCTGATTTTTGTTATTGCTTTTCTGAGTAAATGACTATTCAAGTCTCCCACTCCCCACAATGCTACTGCCTGTGTAATTGGCAGAGAGGGACATCCTGATAATAGAAGTGTGAAGGTGTAACGTGTGTTAATTGATACTTCTTAATCACTTTTAGGTATTAAGTCATGATGCAGGAATCTGCTACAGAGACAATAAGCAACAGTTCAATGAATCAAAATGGAATGAGCAGTCTAAGCAGCCAATTAGATGCTGGCAGCAGGGACGGAAGACCAAGTGGTGACACCAGCTCTGAAGTAAGCACAGTGGAGCTGCTACATCTGCAACAACAGCAGGTAAGTTTTGTTTTCCTTCCAGCTTCCTTAGAACCAGTCTGCCTGTTTGCTTGAACCTGGAAGACATATTCGTAGTGGATTGAGCATGTTGTTTTAAGCTAACAGATGCTGGCAGTTTATTGTTATTTGGAACATGATTGAAGGGTGAGGGAAGACAGGTTTCGCCTTAGTTACGTCATAGTAGTACCAGAGTGCCCTTCAGGTGTCAGGATGTTAATTGTGTTCGCAGGGTGATTTTTATTTATTTTTTTTTTTTAAAGAGTGGTTCTGTAAAGCTTTGTAACAAATATTTTTTAGCCTCTGGTTTACTGGCTGGCATTGTGCTGCAGGATGTGGTACTTGGTTTTCCACCAGAGGGCCACATTACTTGATACTTGCTTATACAATGAATTTCTTCCAAGTCTCAGCTAAGGTAAAAAGGACCATAAGGACTTTTCAGAGCATAGATGCTGGCTACTGCTAGTTGCAGATATTAAGTATTAATTCATTAATCTGTGATCAATTATACAACCTGTAAAAAAGTTCAGTCATTCACCTGTGCTGCTTCTCTGAGAGACTTGTTCCACTGTATTTTGGATGTGCATATATATATGTGTATACATATATGTGTATATATATGAGTGATATATATGTGTGTATATATTAATGTTTTTAATCTTTTTGTGTTTTCTACTGTCTCATAAAATGCTATTATACTCTCTAGATGAGGAAAAATAATTTTAAATTTAAAGTATGCTTTTAAGTAATTTATTTTCTCTGGGTGAGAGGTGTGGGCTTTTCTTTTTCTTAGTAGTTCTATTAAAGAAATTGCTTCCCAACCAAAAATATAATCAGTTCATTCTTCTCTGACTCAAGACCAGAGAAACACTTGCAGAGCAGGAAGCTTTCAAAGCATATACCTAGATTAGGCATGAATGCCAAGGACTATGTCAGGGATTTGGATTGTTTTAAAAATAAAAAATGATTATTTTAAGCATCTGAATTGCACTCAGACTAAATGCATGGGGGAAATAATTGGAAATAAGCCATCAAAATAGTGAATTCTTAGTAATATGTCTCAAATTCAATACACTATCATTAAGATTTTAAGAAGATATAGATAATGAGATAAACACATAGTCAATTCCCTCACTAAAGTAAAATTTAATAGAAACATTATTTTTAATAACAGAAATATTGCAGAAGTTATATGGATTTGTAATGTCTTAACAGTTAGGCATATAAAAGTAATCTTTTCAAGGAATTAGACATAACACTGTAAATAGGGTGTATATTATTTTAGAATTATGTAATTTTATATACATTAATTGTAAGACAGGTTTTTTTTGGTTTGGAAGTATTTAGTTGCAAATATCATGGGAATTACATGTGAACTAAAGGCCCCAAATTAGCCTACTTTCCAGACTTACAATGCAGTTTTCAAAACAGTCCTATCTTTAATGTTTCTACAGCAAATACCATGTCAGTGAGGTGCCTTAATATTTTCATTCAGTCCCATAAATAAGTTCCCTCAGTATTTTTAGTCAGATACTGTTGTATTCAGAGTTTTCAAGAGACTGCACTTCTGCAAAATGTGAACAGAGCAAGAGAAATGGACATCACAGTTGAATGCTAACAGAGGACAGAATTAAAGGAAGTTACCAGGAACTGGTTTCTTCTTCATAGCTCTGGTTAGACCTTAAATGAATAGAAATTTACTGGAGTAAATTGTGATTTTACTCTACAGCGCTCTGGAAGCCCCCTGATTTCAGTCTGTAAGGTGTGCAAGTACCCTGCATTTGGAAGTTACTTTGTTCTGTATCTTTCATTTATGTAACATGTAAGCAGTAGTCAGTGTTAAAGTTCTACCTTTAAGACACAGAAACCATGGTCATGTTCCATGTTCACTGAGTAAGGTGTAAGAGGAATTCAGCATAATAGCTGTGATGGGAGTTTACACAGACAGGTTAGGGGTGTCTACAGGAAAATAATATTTTCAAAGTTAAATATGCAACACCATTTCAAACAGTCACTTTAGGGATTCGCTGCTAATTTCTTTAGAAAATAGTGAGCTTCTATGGTTATTTAAATTATTTTTTCTTTGCTGGATATGCTATTCAGAATATGTCTTAAATGTAATTAAAACTTTGTTGTGTCTTTTGT
>NC_137958.1:39353664-39511164 GCF_963924665.1 Micromys minutus
TATAATCAGTTGGTTAACACACAAAAGCAAGTAGTTGAACATAGTATGGCCTCAATAACTAAGGAATAAATTTGAGTAATCTACTTAAATAATGATTTCTATGAGAATTAATAATTAGTGATTATAAAGTATCTGAGATTTTTAAAAACCCAGAGCTAACACAATTCTACTAAGTGCCAACAATCCATTGATAAAAGAACAGTTGGAATTAATATTGGAAAGGGTTGAGCAGGGTGAGGGTGTGTAGGGATAAGGGACCCTTTAACTCATACACTGAAAGCATGGAGACAGGAAAATGCCATTTCTCTCATCCTTGATGACAGAGTGAGAGAACTAACCCTATTTTCAGAAAATTGTGCTGTTTCTCTATATTCTATATAGATATAATATATCTAGTGTTTATTGCTACAATGGTGCAAAGTCATTCTTGGATAATCTTCAAAGATTTCATTGCCATTGTGGTTAAAATGCTAAAGAAAGAGAATTTTTTTTCTATTATTTTAAAAGAAAATATAATTGAGATTGATGAGGAATTTCAATTTTGTTTTTGTTAATAAACTTCTTGACTCTAAAGTCAGAGTAATCGGGGGGGGGTTGATTACTAGTAGCCTACTATTAATCTCAGGATACCACTGACCTTCCTACAGTCCTCAATATGTACTATGATAGAGCGATTTAGTGGATATATCATATACCTAAATAAGAGTCAATTTAAAATTTAAGCTGTACTAAAATATTAATACAATACAGATATGTAAATATCACAACACAAAACTTGGTGTCTTCTTTAACTATGATTTAAATGTATATGAACACATTATTATAAATAATACAAATTTGTTACAAGTGTAAGTGCATATTTGCTCTGAATTTTACAATCTGTATGATGAGTATCTGTAGTGATGATTTCTGGAGGCAAGGCCCACCCAAATGCAGTCTCTGCGGTCAAGGAAACTGAGCTTCTGTGAGGACCAAGAGACCTTGCTTTATTTCTAAGATTTCCATGGAAAATACAGATGATAAACTCTTCTCATCCTTTATGAATATTATTCAATGAAATGTATTTACTGTAATTTTCAAATGCACCTTTTCTGCTTAATATCCTTCTATGTTTAAAGACAAACTAATAACATGGATAAATGGTTGTTCAACTGTATTACAAGTCACTTTAAATATTACAATTCAGACAGTTGTTTTTAAGTATTTTTACCTTGTACTGAAATCTAGTAATGGGTAATAATTACTTTTACATACTATAGAAGTAAAATGAACAATGCAGAAGCAAAATACAATATAAAAAGCTTCATAACAAATTCAGGAAATAATTTCCATTAGGAAAAACTTCTCCTAGCATGATTTTCTAAGTCTTCCAAAACTGAGATATTTCTCAGTTATTATAATATGTCTTAATACAACAAAAAACAAAAAAATCAGACATGGGACTCTGAAGATTTTATGCCTCCCACAAATAACACAATTACTACCATAAAAGTCATATAGCCTTTAATGAGTCACTTCAGTATGTGTCTGTGTGGTGGGAGGAATGTGTGCAGGTTACATATGTGTTTGTATACATGTCAATATGCATGCAAAAATGGAATCCAGAGGTCAATGTTTATTTCTCTTAACCTTAAGTTATTTTTTTTTTAGCCAGGGTCTCTCATAGAACCCATACCTCAAAAGTTTGGCTAGACTGTCTGGTCAGCAAACTCCTGGGGTCAGTTCTTATTTTCACCCCACCCTGGCCCAACGAGAGCAGGAGTTAGAGATGCAGGCCACTCCATAGAACATCCCTGCTTCCACACTGGGGAGACAACCTCAATTCTGCATGTGTAGGGAATAAGTATTCAGTGTGTTAAGCCATCGCCTCAGCATGCAGGACTGCTTTCAATGTTTAATGCATGTTCAACCCTATATAGTAACTATTTAAGCTGGTGGTGTGGTTCATTGGTAGAGTGGTTTGTAATTTGTAAGTGAGATTTGTTTCCTAAGGAGCAGAGGGAAGAAATGATGGGAGGAGTTAAGGGAGGGATGAAGCAAAAATTGGAAGAAGAAAGAGAAAGGTGATAAGGAAGACATTATAATTTTAATGATAACAAATTCAAGGGTTAGTCTTTTTCTAGATTCTCAAACACACATACATTTAAACACACACACACACACACACACACACACACATTTGCAAAAACAACTTGATGTCTTTTGAAATTTAACATGGAAGTAGCCATCTATTCTTTTTCCCATCTCACAACAATGTCCAAAAATGCCCCCATCTTATGCATTAAGTTTTGCTCAATATTGGAGCATTACCACACTGGAATTCGGAATCTCTTTTTACTTGAATAATGAACTTTATTAGTTTTGGGAATAGAGCAGTTCACACTGTGATAAGGCCAGGTATGCTCTGGGTGCTCCAATGGGAGGGAGAGGTCCAGTCACCTCAGTTTGGCAGGGGAGGTTTGAGGATTAAAATGTTAACGGAATGTATACATAAGGGAAGGACCCAGGAACAGACAAGAATCAAGGAATTCTGGACAGAGGAAAAATGTGCACCCAAGAACAGGCACAAAGGACTTGGGGTATTTAATACTGTGATATGCCTCATAAAAATACCTATGGAAACTATGTCAGGAAGGTCTAAATATGGAAGGTCTTGGACATTAAATTTAAGGGTTTTCTGTGGGTGTCATGGATCCACTCAAGACCCCATCTCAGTCAAAATATAATGGCATATTTTCAAACCTCCTCTTGGTCACAGAATGCCTTAGGTAGCAGCATGTAGAATAGCAGTAACAATTTAAATTTTGGTGTGAACTTGAAGCATAGAGAACTTCAAGAGAAAGCCGAGTTTTTGAAAAGTTACTAGGGGGAAATCTAATTATTTGTTTCTTAGCTTCTGAGTTATAAGCTAGAATGTAGAATTTTTTTAACCATCTAACATATTGATTGTGGAATTTGAACTTGTGCTTATATTTATATGCAATATATTTATTTTACCTGACAAATATTTGTGAGTAACTATTTTGTAGGAGAGGATGTGGAGACCACAGGTAAAAGGTTGAGTAAATCTTACATAATTCTGGCCATTGTGAAACTGATTGTCTCCTAAGGGAATGATGGGCAGGATTCAGTCCTATGCATTTATATGAAGCTGTCATTGTAACAGATGCAACAGAAGAGATGGGGATGCTGCTGTGAGCATCTCAGGACAGCAGTGGTAGTTAAGGGAATCCTGTAAAAGAGACCAGCAAAAATCAGCTTATCAGAAATTTTGTTTTTTTTTAACTCTGGCATATATTTCTATGATATATATATATAATATATTAATATATATAAGTAAATAATATATATAAATATTATATATGTGCATATAAGTGTATATATAAGTAGAAATATTATATATAAACAGAAGTGTATATATATATATATTTATATATATACTGGAATAGTAGTCAGTAATAAAAAAGCGGAGCTCTGTTTAGTTTAGGCTTATCTCACCTGCATAATTTCCTATACTTTTGTAGCAGGAGTTGGTACATTAGAATAACTTCTCTATATAGATTAAAGGAAACGGGCTTTATGGAAATGAGCTCATCCTTTATTAACATTTCAATGTCACGTAATTGGTCTTCCTATGAGTCTTCTTGATTCAAGATTTTATCTCTTATACAATACTCATTTCTCTTCAATAGATGCAGTTTCTTGTAGCTAATTTTCAAGTATGTGTCTCTATTATCCCTTGTTTTTGAGTATCTTATAACTTATAATTCTATAAGAAATAAGTTGACACATTAAATGCACATCTTTAGAACTTTACACATTTGCGTTATTTAGACAGCAGATGTCCCCACTCTTTATCCACTGTACATGAGGGAAGTGAGTCACATGATCCCTCCAAATTTCAAGAGTTTGCATTTTCATAAAAAACATTAGTTCTTTTCCAATGTTTGGAAAGTACATTTGTAGTAACATGGTAGTTCTTTCTGGAAGACGTTCTACCAAATACTTTGTGTAATGTGAGAATGAAAGCAAACCCTCTTATTATGACTATTGTGATAATTAGGTTACATTTTCATAGATGAGAAGAGGGTTACATTATAAAATAAGTGCTCCGTGAAAATGGACTGTAAAGTTATAGTCATCACCAAGCAGTCAAAAGCCTTTCTTCCTGTGTAGTCTTTCCATGATCAGAGGCACAAACATTCCAGCTTCACTACATGAAGAAAAGGAAAAGAATACACTAACCTCCTCACTCCAAGTCACAAACCTGAGAGTATATGCCTATCCTTTCTCTGCTTAAACCTTCACTATTCTGTGACTTAGTCAAACTTCAGATTTCAGTTGACTAGCTACTAGCCAGGAGTGGCTCTTCTGATGCAGGTGTGCTATTTGAGGAAGTCTGCCTTGTGTTTTAAAGAGTCACTGCTTTCTGTTTTGTAAAAATGAAAAATATGAACATATCCCACGAATTTTGACCACCGATTGCATGATAAAATGCTATTTTAATCTTGGAAAAGGGGCAAATATTCAGGGCTGTAGCACTTGAATAAACTGGCGTCACTTGAACTTAGAAGTTGAATCCTAATTAGGCTTCAAAACAAGGTCTTACCACAAAACTATTTTTCCTGTAGTATAGCATAGTAACACACGCACACACACACACACACACACACACACACACAGACACAGACACACACACACACACAGGCAGACACACACATGCAGACACACACACACACACACACACACACTGACTCTTTTACTTATGTCTTTGGATCTCTTTAGTGCAGCTACAGCATTTAATACTCACATTACACTGATTTGATGTTAATCATCTGTGAGATGCTGGAATCTAGTCTGATGAAGTAGCTTCAGTTGAAGTTTGGACTCATTAGCTACATACCGTCCTAACAGAAATTGGATATACAAACCCGTCCAATGAAATCTGGGAAATGTCTCTCGCTTAGACTGTCTATTAAATCCCACATCTACATTTGCTGTCCATCAGGAATGGAGCCCTATGGAAAGGACTGATAGATGTCCCAAGCAGGTGCTGCCATGTTGCTTTGTTTAGGGATATAAGAGGTGTTAAGAGTTGGGAATTGTAGATGTCCCGCATTGGCTTAAGTCAAAGTGTAGAAATATAAATATGTCTGTGTTGAAAATTATACTATGCTTTCAGAATATGTGGGATCTGACTTACAAATAAATTCATAGGGTTACCTTCTTTTGGTTTTAATTTTTTATATGGTAATTACATATCAAAGCCAGGTCTGGAAGCACTGAGTAAGACGTGGATGTTGGGATGTTTCGTTTCTCAATCCATGTGGTACTGCTCCTGCAGTCTTCTACTCTTGTCATTCATAATTTCTAGAAATTTACTGAAGAATAATTTTGGATTCAACCACAATACATATATAAAATAAACAGCATAATCCATATCTAAGGCTAAAAAGGGACATAAATGTTTTAAGTACTATATTAAAGTCCCAACTCAAAGTGACTCTTTGGCTTTGTTAAGATCTTGTCCAGTACAAACACACATCATTCGTAGACTGACCAGTGCCACCCCCATTCACTAATATAATTATAGAGGCTCAAAGTCAATTTCACGTCACAAAAATATAGGTAGCTCTGTTCATGTGATCTGAGAGAAACTTTTCCTGGTGCAATTGGAACTTAGAAGAGTTGAAGACTAAGAGACGTGAATTCTACTCCAGTGAGATTAGTTTTCTTACAATTGCAAAGTATAAATTCTCTTACAAAACAAAAGATATTTTAGCATGCGTTAGCTTCATGTTTATGTTTTTCATTATGTAAATTGAAGCACTGAAAGTTTTCTCATCTGAAGACAAGAATCTCTGGGTATACTCAGAAGGTTGAGATGGAAGAGTCACATGGTCCCAGGACTACACAAAAACTTTAGGTAAAACAGAAACAGAGAGCGCATTAAACAAGGAAACATAGACAGAAAGCAAAGAGCCTTCAGTGCAGTATGGCCCTGGTCAGTCTGTTCTTCCGGAGTTTAGTGTTCTCACATCCAGAATAAGGTATTTGTATTAGAAAATCTTCCCTAATATCAAAAGCTTACACTATGTCAGTCCCCAACACCCCTTGTATGGGAAAGTTGTTAAATAACCACCATGTCAGTTTGACTGTGTGATCAGAGGTTCCTGAGCCTAAGTTTCCCCCCTGTAAAACAACAGCGGCTGTGGACAGTTAGGGATGGAGTTGCATAACTAACTCTAAACCTAAATAAAGGCCTTTGATCGATTTATCCTTAGCTGAAAGTCTGTTGAAAAAAAAGTTACTCCAGTGATGAAGTCTTTATTCAAATATAAATGTGATTTTGTTATAAATTCGCATGCCTATGGGTTAACGTTCTGATTATTGTAGCAAATTACCTTCTAATATTAATTTTATTGTTTGTCACTGGAAGAAAATGTCTGTTAAAAGTGGTTCCTTATGCCATAAATGGATCTCTTGATCTCAAAATGATCAACATTCAAGAACCTTACATAAAGTAATTATAATTAAAAACCTCATGGTCAAAGGCATTTACAAAATAATGAGATGATTTATCACAGCAATGCAATGTGACATTTTTAGCAGTTCTGTGAAGGAGGTGCACTTACTTTCATTCTCATTCACCCCCATTGCTCAACATAACAGCTGCTAAGACTCAACGCTCAGATTTCTGACTTTAACTTACATACCATTTCATTTTAATAAGAAAAAAATCAGATCGACAGTAATTTTATTTTGGAGGTATTATTTATAGTTATTTAAACAAAGAACACCTTAAATAAATTAAATTAATAAAATATGGATGCAGTTTAAACCATTTCCCCCTCTTGTTAGGGGCATACTATAATATATAAGGGTTCTAGATTTCACTACTGTATGGCCAGCCATTTCACTTTTTTTTCTTTTCAAGATTATAAGGTATATATTGTCTTTTCCTAAAGTTATATTTTTTCAGTATGAGAATTGGCAATTTTTATATTTTGGCTAAATATTAGATATTTTAGGAAGACAAGTATTCACAGATCTAAAAATGACCCCTTTATAAAAATTTTGTTTTAACGATACCTTTATAATCTAAATCATCATACTATTTTTTCATGATATTTCATAGCTTTTAATACAAAAATGAATGTGTAATGTTTGCTTAGAAACTTAATCTCATGTGATATCTTTTTTGCCTACAAAGATTATGCATTATAACCCACTATAAAGGCTTGTATGATGGCTTATCAGATGAAGCTTTGATTATCAGAGTTCTAGTCCCAGGACCTACATCTTGGAAGCTGTGACCTACACCCTCAAGTTGTCCTCTGACTGTCACATGCATGCGGTAGTGCATGCACAACTGCCCCCATAATTAAATACTAAGTATATGCAATAAGATACTATAAGACAATGTCACATGTGTTATTGCAGAACAGTATTTGAAGTACTCAAATGCCACCATTAAATGATCAATTTCATCAAATGATTCAAGTTGTATGCTTTAGAAGATTAGCATAAGAACATGGCGCTACATTCTGACTCACTGAGTCTCCATGTGGCCTCACCAGGAGAAAGGCACCAGCTACACTTAATCTGCTCACAGACTAGGAGCTGGCAACTAACATAGAGGATAAGGTTGGGAGTGAGCACCAGCCTCTGCCCTTGCTCTCTTACAACATGTATGTATTGGTGAAGAGTTTCTTTCCCCGGGTTCTCTTAAAAAATGGATACAAGGTTTTCTTTCTCAAGACTCAAGTGTGCTTTGGTTTTTCACTAGATCTTTGAGAGCTGGGGAAAAGTGGTTTATAAATCCCTAAAATTCATCACATCATAATAATTGCAAATGTAGTTAGTCTACTGAAAACAAGAACTCAAAAGTCATATAGCTAATATTTATATGTTTCTTTGTAACGATGATGGCCTCGTTCCTATATTTAAAATCCCCGCAGTTTCCTTTTGTGATACAGAGAACTGACATTCAGCAGAACCAGTTTTGTCTACAAGGTTAATACATGCTTGCCATGATTAAAGTCAGTAATTAAATATTTCAGAAAATATAGAATCAGGAGATAAAAGCATGTAGGAGACTTCCTTATTTATTCATTTCTAGAAATACTATACATTCTTTACTTTGAAGGCAATTTCACACTATTAAAAAAAAAAGCCAGCAGTATATTTCTCTAGAAACACAATGGTGCATGGCAGAGCGTTTCCAAGTTTTAGAACCAGTGGCTTTCATTCTAATCAGCTATTCCAATTAAAATAAACCTCCTTTAGTTCTTAGAAAGTTATAGGAATCACTAAGATTTTAGCCCTGTACATTTCTGTAGCTTCTAAAATCCCATCCCCGACATCCTGTGGATTAAACATCATTTAACAGATGCTGCTGTGCTCAGGAGTATCAGTGCACTCATTAACTATGCACTGATAAAGTTACACCTTTGGCATTTTTTTAGAACTATTTGAAGAACCAAAGAAGCTTATTACATAAATGAGTTTGTGCCATTTTATTCTCTGTAAATAACAAGAGATTTGCTGCAGGCGCCACGACTTGAAAGTGTCATGGTGACCCTTCTCTAACCAAAACATAAATTGGCCTTCAACGACATGTGACTTAGGATCAACTCCAACTTCACAATTCATTTCCTTTTATGTCGGTCTTAATGTCTGTCTTTAATGCAATGTGCTTCTAATTGAGAGGCCCATTTTTATTTTATTTAAAATAAACAAAAAAAATGTAGACTACAAAACACTGTACTGCTCAAAGCCAAAAGCATCTTTTATATCTTTACTTTGTGGGTTTTCAACTATATTTCCAACTCTACCCATGTTCTCTGCAATTTTAAGAACAATTTGGGTTATATACATTAAGATAAAATAGTAAAATCATATCTATCTTTTAATTACTAACTTTCCTGAAAACTGTGTTAATGAAACCGTAGAAAGTTTAAAATTTAATTTAACATTATCTACTCTTATATAAAAATGATAGTGGTTTATGTTGCTATGAAAATATCTTTTTTCTATATTATGTATATTAGTAATTCTGAAGAAGTTTTAAGAAATCATCTCCAAGAAATATACACTGTACATTTTCAAGATATAACATCAAAATCTTAAAGATTTCCATTCTAACTTGTAAATGTTTATTATTTAGAATGAAGAATGTGCCAGTTAGAGGCTAGAGGACACCCTGTAGGTGTTAGCTCTGAGGGGGTAAGCCTTGGGTACCACATTCAGATATCAGGCTTGATAACACTCACACAAAGGCGAGCAATCTTTCCTGCTTTAAGACACTCTGGAGACAAACAGTGCAACTCAAGGGTAAACAACTCTGAGTGACTGCAGTGTTCGTCTAGATGATGCTACTAGAATTTCACATTTCATTTTGAACTACAGCACACCGTGAACTCATATCTTCCAAACAATACGGTTAACCTAGCTAATCTCAGCCTTTTCCATTATAAAAAGAAAAAAAAAGGTTAGTTTACAAAATATTCTAAGTAGCATTTCTAAATGCATGCATGTCTATTATAAATATTCCATTTCTTCAGATGATGTCAAATGGCTTGAAAATATTGATGATGTAATTGCATTTTAGAGTCCTTAAACAATAAGATTACATTGTCCTATCCCATTGATTAGTAATTTTATAATTGCTACTAAAATATTTTATATGTGTTTTATCAACATCTATTAACATTAAATATTGAAAAACACTTAGTATATTATATGTAATAGTACATATACTATTCAGACTATTTAGAATAAAAATATACTATCGTTTAAGTAGTTTAAAAATGTATTATAAGTTTCTAATAATATTTGAAAATTTATAAAGACTGTCTCTCTAATCTTGGAACCTGTAATATCTTATTATTAATAGTATTTCTTTATTTTCTCCAAAATAAAATAATGTGAGGATTTCAGAAATAGAATATGTAGGGAGTAAAGAGAAAATGTACTCATTAATATAATATGAAATATTAAAATTGAATCTGTACTTTCTTTAGATCTAAATTCTATATAATCATTCGTTATAACCTATTAACACCAAAATAAATGTTTCTTCGTGAAGCCAAACTCCTACTCTAATATACCAATAAATTAATAGAAAAAATTAGCACTGTATTTTCAGTGTTTCTAATGCATTGTCCTCCAGTTAGGAATCTCCTCCACCTGTCAGTCTTAACATGTCCCAAACAGATCATCACTGCTTCAATATGACATCTCCTGTCATGTCACCTTAAAAAATAAAATTTCTACTAATCCCTTAGATCTCCAGTTTAAAGTCACTTTAGTGAGGTGTTACATGCATACCCATAAGGAACACTTGAGCACTGTCTTGCATCAGGTTGATCCCTTTTGTAACATTCAGAACATATAATTACTTGTTTCATATCTATGTATTCTGGAAAGGAACATTTCTTCAAAACCCAGGATTCTGCTCAGGGTAGAGTACAAAACCTTTTGTTGAATGCAAACAGAAGAATATATCTAGGAGCTTGAAATGAAAACTTACAGAAGTAAGCCAGACCATTAAAAAGACTATGTAGGTTAATCGTCATGAAGAGTTTCTTAAGAATCCACTTAATCTTTTCCCTGTTACTTATAGACTAAGTGTTAAATACATTTTCAATAGGGAAATTCATTTCCAAATTCATAACTGCAGGCTGTGAACTTGCACAGAAAAAATGCTCTCAATCCCCATCATTGGTAATTTTATCATTTGTATTCCTGTTGTAAATGTTTTGGCATGTGGGATAAATAGCTAAGGAAGCAATCTTCCGGAAATGCAATAGGTAGAAGGGTAAGAAAATCAAAATCTGATTTTTGAAAATAACTACTGATATTAATAAAAGCCAAATGGATTCCTTGCAAATCTGGTAAATAAAGGTGGGGTTTGAGGCTTAGACTTTCTATCTCCTTTGATTCATGAGCTAATGTTCAAAGCTGAGTTATAAGCCTTAGTTTATATGGTACCTGACATGCAGGCAGTCCCATACAATAGCTGTATTTCCAGCGTCACTATAATATAGTAATTGCAATAAAATTACATTTAAATAATGTAAAAGAATCTAATTTCAACAGGAGGAAATGAAATTTAAAGTTGATTTTAATGCCTTTTCCCCCTTTTGCTCCCAATGTTGTCCATGACTTCTACATTCACAATGGTACTGCTGGTCTTTCGTCTTGATATTTGGTAATGCTACAATCAAGGATACATAATGGTTTAGTACCTCTGCTCTCAGGATAAGAAATGAGCATCTAGGATCAAGCATTCTGAAACATTGTGTCCTCCATATTTAGGAGGGCAGAGACAAGGGCATTACTGACAACCAACCTACAAATTCCTAATTTTATTTCAAGTGCAATCTTTGGGTTGGCATATGTTTAAGAAATTAGCTTAATTTTGGAACATACTCAAAGTTTTTTTTTTCTAATCTTCTTTTAGAAGAACAGGGTAAAATTGCATAAGTCTGAAGAAAATGAATGCAAAAATAAACACAGGCATGCTTTAAAGCATGTTTTAACAAGTGTTTGGAAAGCAGTGTTACTCCTTCACTTATGGTCTCCTGCTCTGGTTTTCTTCTGCCTAAACTGGAATAAAAGCATTAGTCTCATATCACTGTTATGACAACCGTGTGAGTTGTTGGATATGCTGTAGGTAGGTCAGTATCTTTCAGAAACTGGAGATGTACTAGTCTTTATACTTACCCCATTCTTATATAAAATGCATTCAAGGAAGTTTTACAAATAGGAATAGAGTGATAGGAAAATTACGTTGGTAAAGGTAGGGATGGCTTATACATGTGTGCATCTGTCTTATACAAAAACCTCAAGTGTGTAAAGACTTTCATCTGTTTATTGTTGGGTTGTGAATCCAAGCAAATTTTAATTTCTATATGTTGTAAATGCCAATACATTGTGTTGAGTGTATGGAAGTAACAGTGTGAAGTGGACTCTGTTTCCCATATTTTCTCTCTTGTGAAACATTGTTCCTAGTAAGAACAGATTTCATTCCTAAAACTTAGCTGAGTGTAGCTTTCTAGTAAATAGTGACCGTTCGTGTCTTACACACAGATGAGTATTTCTATAAGCTGAGTCTCTGCGTCTTTGAATATTTTGGTTATTTACCCATGTCTTTCTGGTTTTAGAAATTTAAAGTTTTCTCTGCTTCAGTTGGGCCCACTTTATTTGTTCAAACTTTAACCTCTGTACCTCTGTTGATATTTCAAACTGAAATATCCCTTTAACATTGAAATATATGTGTATCTCAACACTCCCATTAATGAATAACTATATCTGATATTTGTTAAGTCTAAATAAGCAGGTATAATTGAGCTTACATATTACATTTTATCTTATAAATAAGTTCATGTAAACATTTATTATTACCATTATTTATTATTGTTGTAGGTTTTAAATTATAAATTTAACCACACAGATATATTTACACAACATATATATCCAAATTATTAATTAACCTGAAATTAATATGGAGGAACTATACTGCTTGATTCCAGGAATGTTAGATTTTTCATCTAATTTCACAGGTTCAGATGTTGCATTAAATTATTTGAAAATACTAACAAGGTTTATAAGCAAATATTGTTTTGAAACTTAGTAACTTTATGAAAAATATTATTGGAGACATTTGAAAAACATAACCAAAATTGACTCCTCTCAATGTTTAGCTTTATCTAAAACATTAAAGTCAAGCTGGCATACCCATGGAGATGAGGCAGTTAGAAACCTATGAAGCTGTACTCATGTTGAATGTTGAAACAGGCTGGTCAAGACATGAACTTAATTGGGTCTGACACATTAGTATTATAACTTTTCTGGTATTTAAAACAATAATAAAAACACAGATAAACATTAAAATGTGTAAGTTGAGGTGGTAGAGATTTTAGAAAAGTGTGTACTCTCCCATCTTTCTTTACAAGCAGCATTTTGTTATTGTATGTGCCCCTTTTGTTAATTAATCTCTGAAAATGACAGGTGTCAAGGGTCTTTTGTGATGCACATTCTGGAAGGTTCAGGTCAAGAGGTCACATTGCTGTGATGAGTTAGTCTGTAGCCTTGTCTCCCGTGGAATTTGCCTTGTTTGAAGTGTTTCCAAAGCAAAACATTTTCTGTAATGCACGTCAGTTAAATAGTGTGTTTGAGAACAGCTTCGCAAAGAATAAAAAGCTGTGAGAATTCTTTATGATTAAAAAAAGAAAGAAAGAAAGAAACTTCTTCAAACACAATAAAACCCCTAAAAGGAATATAGTGAATGAATAGTTGAAGAGAATATATTCTCAGGGAGTGCATTAAATAATCAAAATGTATATTCATGACCTTTTGAACCTATTGTCTCAGTTCATTTGAAATACAAGTTGGGCTGCTCAATGTTTTTAAAGACATAGGTATCCATTTGAATAAAGATAGTTTTAAGAGGGACAAGTTTATTCTCTCTAAGCACAATGTGATATTGTTCAGTTTTTAAAGTTATATCTGAATAAAGGTTGTAAAGAATGGTTTTTAAAATAATAACTATTTTTTATTTTTAAATATAACGTGATAATATGTAAACATGAGAATTATTAACAAAAAATACATACTTTTTCAGTATAACCTGGAAAGTTACTTTGTGAATATTCTTTCAAGTAATATGCTATCAGAGATATAACAGGTATTTGAAATGACCTCTTAACACATGTATATTTTGTGATATTCTGGCATAGGTCTTTGTATAAGAGAAAGTATACACACACATCCTCATTTTACTGGACAGATTTGCATTTAATTTAAATTATCAGCTTTGACATTATACTATTAAATATATATATACTTCAAATTATGATTTGGCAAAATTTGTGCGATACTATTAACTCCATGATGACTAAGGAAATAGGCAAATCTAAAATAACTGGTATTTCTGATGCGAACATACCCGTTAAATGGCTGAACATCAGTCTTGTCCTTATAATAAAAAAAATTATTTCTTCCTTTCATTACTTAGTTTTCAAATTCTTGAGCTTAGTAAAGCATTTTATGCTGGTCCTCTTGGAAGTTACAACCCAATGAAGAGAATATATCATGTAAATGGCACAGTAATGGTGGCTGATTAATATGCAAAGTAAATAATTATTAAAATGTATAGTAAGTGTTTTGAGAAAAGAAAAGGTATTAATGAAAAGGAATGCAGAGAACATTTTTTAAGGCAGAGATCATTGCACTGGAACCCACTTATATAACAGCAATATCATAGGAGCAGTAAAGTAGCAGAGAAAATAAACAGACCAAGAGACCCACTAAGACATGCTTGGATGTAATCTAGTGACAATGCTATATAGGTAGTTTAACATGAATTCCTAATAAGTGAAGCATATTTTTATGTGAGATTACCATAAATTTCTAGGAAGGATATTATGTACCTGCTTTGGTAAATGCTATAAGAAATTTCATTGTATATTGCCTCTGATTATACTGTCATAACCTGGTGTTACCAAAACCTTTTCTCTATATATGTAAAATATACAAAACTCTTTCCAATAATTTTTTACTGTTGTATATATAAATGAAAATATGACTTTGATAAATCATATATTTTCAACATTTTATATGTGAAGCAGATTACACATTGTTGGTTCCCAATTTTCATTCATTCATTCATTCATTCATTCATTTATTCATTTATTCATTTTAAAGGCTCTAGCTATGTTTTCTTAGAGCTGAACTTTTTGGTTCAAGCAATCTTCCTGCCATGGCCCTTGAGGAAGATAAAACTAAAACCTTGGGTATGTTGATAATATAAGAAGTTTTGTTTGTTTGTTTCCCTGTAATGGTTCTTTATTAAAAAAAAAAACCGCTGTATGTGTTTAAGTATTTAGTTATTACACGTGATACAGATTAGGACCTGCTAGAGTGGTTTTTGTTGGTGTTTCATAGACACAGCAGTCATCACATGTAAACCTTTGAAAGCAATATGTTCACTTAGATGTACGGCAGATAGTTCTGGCTCATTCCAACCATGAGGCATTATGGTTTACATCACTTTCCAAAGCCTTGGGAATCCTTATTGATTAGAGTTCAGAAAAATGGAAGGAGCCAGAGGAACAAGAATTTTGCCATGAGATTGTGTCCTGGATTGCAAGAGAAGCTACACGTATGAAATCTCACCAACATGACTGCTTAAGCATGACCTGAACAAGCCTGACACCAATGGACATGCTAATGTCTATGGGAGAAACCTCAGGAGCTTCAGTCCTAGACAGACCTACAGGAAAGTTGACAGCAGAAAAAAAAAGTTTTCCCTAGAAAAGATCATGCCATGTTTGTCCAATACCAAGTGGGCAGCCATAGACAGTTAAACGTAAAAGTAGCAATACAAAAATTGAGCACATTTTATTTATATATTTAGGGATATACAAAGATACACACATACAGACAGATGACAAACGCACATGTAAGAACAAGTAAGAATAAACAGGCTATTCATTTGAAAGAGATCAAAGGAGGGATACATTGGAAGGGAATAGCAAGGTGAAGGAAAAGGAAGAAGATGTGATTATCTTACAATCTTAAGAAATAAAAAAGTTAAATGTGATAACAACAGGATCACTAGAGTTGGCTCGAGACAAATCCACAGATCCTTAATGAGCCACTCAATCTAACACAGTATTAATTACTCAAAAATTCTCAAAAACACCTATCTTGCCCTTAACATGTCTTCCAACTTCAGAACATTTGTGTTGTTTTTGTCATGGAGTTTACATAGTTCTGACTCCCAAAAGGATGTAAACGTAACTCAGAAACATTTGTAAATAGGAAAATTGATGGTCACCCTGTGACTGCCACCTGAAAATTGAAGAGACTTTCACATAATGACTGTATTCTTTTGATTTTAATACATTTATTTATTTGTTCACTTTATAGCCCAATATCAGCCCCTGCTCCCAGTAACCCTTCATATAGATTCTTTGCCCATCCCTCCCTCCTTTTTGAGAAGGGGAAGCCTCCCTCAGCCTTCCCCCCACACACATACACCAAGTCACTGAAGGACAGGGCACATTTTTTTTTTGGTAGTTCAGTCTATGAAAACACAAAAAGGTCCAGGTTTTTGACTCTGCTCTTTCTGTGGAGTCTCTGTGCTCTTCTGGTTCCTAAATCCTTCCCCCAGCTCTTCCATAAGACTCCCTGAGCTTTATCTGATGTTTGGCTGGGGGATTCTACATATCTTTCCGTTGGCCTCTGGGTGGAGATTCTCTCAGGATAGTTATGTGAGGCTTCTTTGTGTAAGCATGACAGAATAGTATTAATGGTGTCAGGGATGGTTGTCTGCCCGTGGGGCTCTCAATTTGGAGCAGTATCCTTAAGAGTGTTGGTTAAATCTTTGAGAGATCCTGTGTTCTTGTGTTTCACAGTGGAATTAACCTACTTAAGTTAAAAAAAAAAAAAAACAAATTGTGTTTGGCTATACTGCTTCAAATAAGGAAGTTAGCCTAGAAATTCTACATTGCACATTTTTTTTCCTGATCTAAATATAGGGACTTATCATGAGTTATAAGTAATCAATATCTTTGAAAATCTTGCTTGGTTTTATACTTGATTATCTCAACATTCCAATTAGTTGTCAGCATCTTTTAAAAATGTCAGTTAGGAAATAGTTTAGATGATGTATTTTAACTTCTCTTTCTTAGTTCTCCTGAGTTAGTTTAAGAACGTTATAATCAATTTATTCATCCAAATATCAAAAGTAAGTATTGAGATCTCCTGTTGTTGTTTGAACTCTGAAATATATCCAAAAGAACTACAAACCAAGCATGAACCCAATGGAGGTCAACACAGATGCTGAAAAGCATAAAAGGAATACGATACAATGTTTTACAGATGCCATAGTGCAGGACACATGAGGCAGTGCTTGACACATGATGTGATATTTGACATATGATGCAGTGCTTGACATATGATTCTATGCTTGACATATTATTTTATGCTTGACATGCTATGCAGTGCTTGAAACATGGTGTGATGACATGTATTATGCAATGCTTGACATGTGATATGTTGCTTGACAAATGATGTGATGCTCAACATATGATGTGATGCTCGACATGTGATTTTATGCTTGTCATGTGATGCAGTGCTTGAGACAGCTTTTCAAATTTTTCTCAGTGTCAGTTTATATATGGTATCTGCGACTTCTCAAAAACTAGTCAGTATCCCTCACCATTCCTGTCCCTGAGTGGTTGGTTGTTGGTTGAGTGGTTCTATGCATTTAAAATTGTGTTTGGCTGTTGATGAACTTTTTATTGTTGTTGTTGTTTCTTTGGGTTGTTTTGGTTTGGTTTGCCTTTTGTTAGTTGTAAATGTAACTTTTATTAGGTTGATTTTGTTGTCATTGTGGAGGCTAACTGCTGAATAAGTTCACCCTTCTGAGTTCTACTGAATACTGGCTGGCTAGTTCAACTCAGCTGTTCTGGCCCAAACTCCTCTCCTGACTGATTCAATCTGTTTTCTCTACACTTCACAAAGAATTGCTCTGCTTGGCCTCAATCTAACTCTGGCTATGTGTTCTGAACTTCTGGCTCCTTCACTGCCTTGCTGTGTGTTGACCCATGTCTAGCATGTTCTTTCTGGAACCCGTCTCTGTAAAACTGTAAAATCTGCCTCAGAACCTCAGGAGCTCACCTGCTTTGAACTCCCGTGTAATGCATTGCTCTCAACTCATTCACTCAAACTTTCTCTCTAAACTGCTTTTCTTTCTGGGCTGTTCTCATGAGAGTGGTTATGTCCTGTCTCACTCGTTCTATCAAATCTTTCTCTGATTTTCCACCTTGTCTTATGTGTGACCCCTCAGTTAGATGACAGTTTCAAACATAGCTGCCTTCTTCTATGATCTAAATTTACTTACATGGCTTGGGATTGAAGGTGTGGACAGAATGCATGTCTGTGTTCTAGCCAGAATAGCCATGTTGCTGGATTAAAATTTCTCTGCAGCTAGTAGAGAGCAGACTTATCTCCGGGAAAGAAGATCTAGTCACAGGGCACACAACCAGGTGCCTTGTAGGTACATTCTCCATGTATTTGTTATCCAACTTCTTTCTGCTCCATTACATTGCACACACAAGATAAAGAGTAACAGAGCATATTCCTTCACACATTCCTTCAACAAACATCGACTAAGAACCTTCTTCATGGTGAGATCTTCATCAGTTATCAGGTTTATTTTCAGTACTAAAGCACCTTGCAGTTGGCCTTTTCCTACTGGGGTTCCTCTGAACCATGGATAAAATCTAGGTCTCTAGTTCATGCTTTCTTTGGCAGCTCCTGTACTAATTCTCATTCGGTTATTCTATGCTTGTTCTTGGCAACTTTGTAGGAATCTCTTCCCTTATCTGCTTTTTACCTTGATTCCTGAAGGCAACTTCCTCTTCCTGTTATTTTTTTCTCATTTGCTGACATATTTCTGGGTACCTGGCATTGTAACTTCATTTTGTTTTTGCCTAAACCTCTATTAGTTTAAATGTCAGGTCAATGTTTTACCAAAACATTCTTAATGCTCTAAAGCCTACTGGACACTAAGTTGAATTTATCCCAAAAAGCATATGAATATCTTTAGTTTTTCGCTTACTAGATAAAATTGCTTAGGTGATAGGAGACACACCCAACAAACTTAACAAGCTGAAATGTTCATCTTTCCATGTAACTGCCTCCAGTTGCCAGTTATAGACACACTTTATCCGAAAAGCATGTGCCACCCAAAAATTTTGCATGACACAGGGTATCCTATTAGGACTGAATGGAGATGAAGTCCTATGGTAGGGTGAATACTTCACCTAAATAAGGATATTTCACTGTCATTTGTCTATGTTCATCTTCTGATTTGTCAAGCTTTCAGTGTACGCTTTATTCCAACAAATTATAATGCACTTCTAGATAAATTTAAAATGTAGATGGCTTGGATTCAGAATCACCTAGTTGAGGTGTCTCTTCCTCTGTAAATAACCGAGCTACAATATATTGCTTAGAAGGCAACTTGGCTACTCCACTGCCCACCTTAATTCCTGAGTTACCATCTCAGGCTTGCTGACCATGGACTAACCTGCAGACTAGTGAGCCCTGGTAAACCTGCTCTCTGCCCTATGCAGCTGACCATCCAGCTGTTCATGTGGATGCTGAAGATTTAAATTCATTTCTTCATGCCTCCACAGTGAGCCTTTTTTATTCTGTTGAGTCATCTGCCCAGCGTCCTACATAGTAATTCCTTCTGACTTATTCTGTCACCTTCGTTGTCATGAATGAAAACAAAGTAGGTGACTGTTGAATATTAAGAACATTCAACAACAGCTAAAATTTGTCTAAGTATCTGCTGTTAACAGGGGAAACCTACTAATAATCATAGAAATAAGTATGTTAATGCTGGACAGTCTAAGACTGGTCAGTATCAACAAACAATATCCAACACATAGTAGACAAATTGCTAAAGAATATTTTCTTTATTTTCATAAGGAGCTGAAAGGGGTTGCAAACTCATGGGAAGTTAACATTATTAACCAACCAAACCCTTCAAAACTCCCATGCAGTAAAACACCAATCCCTATGCACACTTTGAGAGACCTATTGATACAGTTGCACATGTAGCTAAAGATATCAGTGTCTGGCATCAATGAAAGAAAAGGCTTTTGTTCCAGAGAGGGCATGTTTTTTCAATGTAGGTGAATGTCAAGGAAATGGGGTGGAGAGGGGGATCAGAAGGGAGTGCACCTTTGTGAAGGCAACTGGAGAAGGAGGGGGAATGGGAGCAGGGCAGGATAAAGAGATAACACCTCAAATGGAAATACAGAATATCTAACAAAAAGAGAGAGAGAAAAGTTATATTAAAAAATGTGTGCATGTGTATGTGTGTGTGGTGTATGTGTGTATATGTGTGTGTGAGAGAGAGAGAGAGAGAGAGTATGTGTGTGTGTGAGTGTGTGGGGGGTGTATGTGTGTATGTGTGTGCGTGTGTGTGAGCTCGATCAAGTGTGGGCAGTCTACCTTTCTGATTGGTCTCATATAGAGGTCATAAGATAATTGTGTAGAGTTGGTTCTCCCATTCAAACTGCACGTGGATTCTATGGCACCAGTCCAAGAGTTAGGGTTATGCTGATAAACACTTTTATCTATGATTCATATGCTAGTTCCAGAGTGTTGGTATTTTAATGGAATAATGAAAGGTGCTGATAGAGGGAACTTAGAGGTGACATTCTCCCCTCAAGATTTCTAAATAATTTTATCTTTGTGAGTTTATGTTATTCTTTGAGAATTTAATATAGGTATATAATGAAATCTTGTCTTTGCTCTAACTCCATTCCCCATTCCATTCAATAGGTTTCCCTCAACTTTGTCTATTCATATGTATTAATTCTTTCTCCCTTTCTCCCACCCTCCCTTCTTCTTTCCCTCTCTCTCTTCTTCCGACTCTACATCCCTATCTTCATCCATTCATTCCTATTGATTTCTGTATTCCCCCTTTCCCATTTCTTTCCCAAGTTAACCTTATTACTCGTGGGTGTGTCTGTGAGTGTGTCTCTTCACCAAAGCATGAGAGACCTACCTAGTCCCTTAACGTTTTAACTTGCCTTCTTCCTCCTGGTTCAACCCTTCTTCCTTCATATTGCCTTAGTGTGCTGTAGTTTGTGATGAAAATATATCCACTGACTCAAGTTGTTCTGTATGTGAAGAGAAAAGATAAACGAAGAATGAAAACTTCTTATTTAATATTTTATTTTCAATTAAGGGACTAGTATCTTTCCATCTATTTTCCATATACCTTGTGACTTTGTCTCTAGCCCCTAGGCTTCATTCTTTTTTTAAAAATTCTCATTAAAGTACTTATAACTTAATATACCTCTAAGTCACAGGTAAGGTGTGTTCACATTTTTCTCAGGTTCTGTTTCACAGAGTTTTCTTTTTTTAATTCTCTTTTCTGTTTATTATTTCAGGTATTTTCTTTTCATACTTAAAGTTCTGCTTCAGAAAATAGTTTTTGTTTGAGAATAGCAAAGTTAACCAAATAAACAAACAAACAAAATGTGTGTCTCTGCATGACAACAGTAAGACATGATGTCTATTTACATCTCAGGGTTGTGCAAACTAACAAATACCAAGACCTACAAATGGAGACTGGGTCAGCTGTTTTCAGAATAATATCCTTTCTAGAAGCTTAGAGCTTGGGCTGCTATTTTCTTTTGAAGTTGAAATTAGCCCTATGTCATCCATAGGAATTGTTATCCCTTTTATGTAATAGGCAATTAGTTATCAACTACTACTCTCAGGTATTGCCTCATAGGCTATTCAAGAGACTTTCTCCATAAGCACCTTGGGAGATCAGATTCAATATTCTTACTAAATGTTGTGAACTAAAGTATCACAATTCGTTTATTAGTTGTCTTTTCAATCAATTGATTTGAGAGGTAATCAATACATTTAATTATAATTTCCAGGCAGTTCTTTGAAGATGAAATATATGCATTGATGCTAACATAATCACTTCCTAAATTAAGGACTGGCGAGGGAAAACACTTTTAAGAAGAAATATATTTGCCAGTTCAGAGTAGCAGAAACAGAACTCTCTATGGTGATGTAAAATGACACACAGTTTGCTGACTGACACAATTATTAGGAGCCAGGTGTGCAGGACACCTTGTATCTAAAACATTAAGATAAGGTTTCTATCATAACCGAAAGACAATCAATAAATCGGAACTCAATGACAGTGTAGTTGAGTTGATTATAATTATTTGAAAACTATTCCCAAAGAAGACTATCCCTAAAGGATGGGCTCTGTGGGTTGCATGAAAAACTCTGGATTTAAATATCATTTTTCAGTCTTACCACTATTTTCATTGCTTGAATGTCAGAGGCATTTTGACATGGAAACATAAAAGTAATACTACTACTAGTAGTAGTAATAGTAGTAGTAGTAGTAGTAGTAGTAGTAGTAGTAGTAGTAGTAGTAGTAGTAGTAGTAATAGGCTACAAGGGGAGTGGGAGCTTCCCCCATGGCATTCACAAATGTATTTCTCTCTGGTGTGTTCTGCATTTCCATTTTGCATATCTTCCCTGCATATTCATTAAATTTCCTTTAGATTCTTGAGTTGCCTTTCCTTTCTACATGGCCATCCTCTCAGGACAGCTGCCATAGTTATGTTTACATCTGTTCTTTTCACTCGGTTGTCAACCTCTGACTGAAATGCCTTTTAAGAAACCCTTGCATATGTCCAGAATCAACACAGTACACATTTTTTTAAACAGAACTCTTTTCAGAAACAACTGAGACCATGTATAATAGCAAAGTCATCCAGTACTGTAACCAGTACGGCAGTCCATTAGTTAAGAGTTCTAGATCACTGTAAAATTTCCTTGCATCTCTTTAAATCAACTTATCTTCTATGACTGACTAAGGTATTATTCTACCAAAGTCCAGCTTGGCAGAATGGTGAGTTCAGTGTACAGATCAGGGATAAGGGGCTCTTATGGAAATATTGGTGACTCCAAAAGGATGACATCACAGCAAGATTTCATGGTAGGGTATATAGATGCTATAATGTTTTGAATGAGAATTAACTTCCATGTGCTCATGTATTTGAAATCGTGGTTCCCAGTCTGTAGTGGTGTGCAGAGAACATGTGGGGCATGTAAAGCCATGATAGAGGGAGGAAATCATCCTGTAGGGCTCTGTGAGTTTGAACTCTCATGTCATCCTAGTTCTTTCTCTGTTTTGGGATTGTGGATGAGGTGTGATCTCTCAGCTTTCTGCTTTCGCTACATTGTAGCACCATGCCTCCCAAATATGACAGATTCTTATCCATCTGAAAACTGTGCGGCAAAATCAACTACTCTATAAGTTGTCTTCATTGTGGTGTTTTACCACAGGAACAGGAAAATTAACTAATACAGACAACAGCCTTTCATTAGTCTTCTACCTTCTATGTGTTCCTGAGTATACTAAAAGCAGGAAGCCACATGTAGCATGAAGCACGTTACTTTTTTTAGCTTTAGAGTAGAAGATGGAGAGTCTGACATTTTCTTTGAGACTCTTCTTGTTTCAACATCTGTAAGGAAAGAAGGGAATCACTGAACATGAGGATTCTATGAAAGTAGTCACAGACACTCTGGTAGAGGTGATAATATGCTGAAAGCACAGAGTCCTACAGGATATGCCTATGCCACACTAAGGTACAAAATGACATGGGCATGTTTTTCCCTTGCATCTCTCTAGCTTCTGTAGATAGAGTATATTTTAAATTCTTCTTTCATCCATTTGGCCAACAGTAAATGAACAGCGTTTTAAGAGATAGGGAAGTTAGTAGTGATTTAGTCAAATTTAAATCCACAGGACTAAGAAGACAACTTTTTCCATCCTTTAGATAAGCCCTTCCTCCACTCTACCGTTTACTCAGTAGACTGGATGTTTTTCCTGTGTGTGATGAATAAGGTGTGGGCGGAGCTCAGCAAGGTCAGAGACCCATATGGCACTGACTGGGATGGAGAGGAACCTCTTCGTGACCACAACCTCAATGCACATGAGCTAAACTCAAGAATACTTCAGGAGAATATGCTTTCAGAAGTATTCCTCTATCAGCTACATTGTCTTAGTGTCTTCAGAGGACACAGGTAGGTATCCATTACTGAGCATCTTACTAGCGCTGAGTATCATAGCAGTTTTGAGAAAAGCATTTGGAGTTTCCCTTTGACCACTTACCCCTTCTAATGATAGAAGGCTCGTGGCTGAATCTCAGACTGCTCCCCACTAAAATACCCAAAAGATCATTAGCTACAGTACATTTCATTGTATTTTGATAATGTTTATTGCAACTCTCACATGGGTTAGCTTAGTACTGTCTAAGATAGGTGATCAGGCCTTTTTCTTTGCTTCTGTATCTTAGCTTTCTCGGGTCTACTCTGATAAAGTACCTTTCCAAACTTAAACTCTTCACCCATGCCTAACTAAATTGATTAGAATTTTGTGACTGATCTGTTTGAGAAGCATCTTAAAAAATTCTACACAGGACACTCTTGGATTCCTGTTTGTTTTATCAAACACTAAGTCTCTAGTTCACAAATTCCAGTCCCCAGGACTTTAGTGATATAAGAAGCTTAAAACAAGCAAGTAAAGGGAAAAAATGGAAACAAAACAAACAAATAAACAGCAAACAATCTCCTCCACCCAGATTACTGTTGCAAGGCCTGCTAATTTTCCAGCCCTCCATCATCTTGGCTTACTTTGGACTTTGCCAATACATTTACTAAAAAACTGCTCCAAATCTTTAATTTTCAGTATTTTTCATTCACTGATCAAACTTTTGCAACAATGTTGTATAGTGCTGGCAGTCTCGTGACTGGTGGATTAATACTTTCTCTAGTCTTGCATCCAGCTTTGGATTAATAAACTGTCAAGTATCACGGAAAAATCTGAAATATGCATCAGTTATTTTGAAACCCCTTTAAAACTCTAGCCAGTCTCTTCCTTCTCTCCACATTACAGGGGCGAGTTGTCCAGTAATGAGTTCCTGTCAATTTCAGAAGTAATTTAACAAATGGAATAGAGTTGTGGGACAGGAAGGGAACAAAGCATTAGCTTGATGGTTTTCATTTTGCTCCTAACGAATTTGAGATGCCACAAAAAAGCCACGGTTTTCTAAATAGGGCAAGGACACTTTTCAAACGGGAATCTTGATTCTAACACCTGCATGCTAAGCTCTGCACTGTATGAAACCTGAGAATGTTTTGCTAATGTTCAAAGTCCAGAGAGTCTGAGTGATGACTGTCTAGGATCAGCAAGGAGGCTCACCACAGTTAGTTCCTGGAGCTGAATTATTTGAAATTGGCAGGTGGTTTCTCTCTCTCTCTTTTTTTCCCCA
Organism: Micromys minutus; assembly: GCF_963924665.1. NCBI lineage: Eukaryota > Metazoa > Chordata > Mammalia > Rodentia > Muridae > Micromys > Micromys minutus. The sequence continues at coordinate 39,378,576 of NC_137958.1, forward strand.
TAGATTGCTTACCCCTTTTCCTGACAGTGCATGTGTTTGGTGACCTCCACTGTTTATTTAGCTTCTGCATACATTCCTTAGGATTTGTTTTATGTGTGGTTTGGGGGTTGCTTATGTTTCTTGTTATGCTTGGCTACTTCTAGAAGGAGAAATGGTGGTGGTCTGCTTTTAGTTGGCAGTCAAAACAAACGTGATACTCGTTTTGAATATCTGGCTTGGAGTCTTCATATAAAAATACGAGCACCATTTACATAAGTATATTGCTTGAACACACTTCATTTTCGTCTCCTTACTTGCTGCAAGGAAGTGCCAACCAACTGCACAACTGTTCAAACTTGAGGATCAGAGCAAAGGAGAAGTGATTAGTGAGGCTAAGCGAGTGATTTTCTATCTATTTTACTCTAAAGTAGCAGGGTTTCTTGCTGAACCTGAAATTTCCCAATGCCATGTAGACTAGCCAGCAAACTTGCACCCAAACATCTCTTCTCAGCCTCTGAAATGACATCTGGCTGTCAGAGATGCCAGATGTTACATGGACCCAGGAGATCTGAGCTCAATCCTCAGGCCAGCCTTGCAAGTGACTTACCACCTTCCCAGCTCCTAATGCCACCTTAGAGGCAGCCAACAATACCGTGGTACTAGAATAAACCAGGAAAATGGTTCTCCTTGGGAGTGTCCTTCTTTGATCTCTCCAATATGGATCTCAGAACATCTCTATCCTTTATTGTTCTGCATTTAACTGCTTCCTTATTTGTTTGTTTGTTCATTCGTTAGTTTGTTTGCCCTTTTCTTGAGTTGTTGCCAACCAGTCCATGCTAGCTGTTCTCAGAGGGACTGTCCACAGACTGTTTTTGTTCTACACGTAACACACTTATGTGGTCTCCCCATTTCCTGGTTTCAGCTACCATGACAGGTTTTAGTGACCGTGACCCTTTCATTCCTCAGCTGTGGTTGCCACTGAAAGCTTCATGTAGATTCAGCTACAGTTGTATATTAGAAACTCCATATTAATAGTGGATGCATTAAGTGAGCATACCCTAAAGCAACTTTCCTGGAAACCTATCAAGCTTCTCACAGACTGTGAGCCTTTTCTGAATTGCTCACTTTCGACAGTGATTACAGATGGACCATTCAATCCAAAACCAGATTCTAGTCTGTAAATGTTACCTTTCTAATGAGCTCGTCTTTATATCATACGTGAGTGAGGAGTTGTGCATGGAGCTCAGTGGGCACGTAGTTTCCTTGCATATTCAAGATTATGCATTTTATTCCATAGTTTTAAAGCAAAACTCATTCACCTAAACGGTTACAGTATTTTCGTAATTACTCCATCCTATTTTGGTGTTTGGAACTTTTGACATATATCTGTATGTATAAACAATGTAAAATACACAGATCTTTATAGAGATACATAGATGCATATGTGTGTATGCACCATATGTAGGTAGTAATGTATAATATATATATATATATACATATTGCAGTTATATTAATTTTTGCCTAAGAATATTTCCCATTCTTTTACTTTTGTGCTTATGATAAAGTACAGGGCACATAACATGACATCCTAGGTCTTAAGGACACTTTAGTGACTTTATGCTCCCCAGCTCATGACTCAATATCAGCCCTGTTTATTGCCCCACTACACACTGCTCCATGCCATCACACTTGTCTCTGCTATTATAATTTCCTACTTGGAAAACTGTAAATAGCAAGGTTTCCTCCCCTAAAAATTTCAGGATACACTTCTCAATTACTTTGTGGGTCATTCTTTATCTCAGGGAAAGACTAAGGAAGCATGTTACACTGTATCAAAATCATCCTTTCATTGTATCTGCCCCTCTGTGGAAAAACTGCTAGTGGACAGAACAAAGTCTCACTGCATTTATTCTCTTCTGTTGCCTCAGAATATGATGGGCAACAGAGAGTAAGAAAGTCACTTACTCAGTGACAATACACATGTAGCTGCTGAATGTCCTGAAGCTTGTTCTTTCCAGGTTCAGATTGTGAACACAGCTCCTGCTCACCCCCAAGCTGTTACTTGGGTGTGTAGACATTTTCTTTGCAGCTCCTGTGTTTGGCTCCATCTTACCCCGTGACCTGTTCCTGTTCCAGTGGACCTCTGTTGAATGACCACACAGTCAAATGTCCTCAGAGAATCAAAGCTGTCCCTTTGTCTTCTCCCTCCCATTGTTGCTTTCATAAATGGATATATATATATATATATATATATATATATATATATATATATATATATATATATATATATATATATATATATATATATATGTACAAATATATGGTGTCAGTCAAGTTTCAAAAGGAAGAAAAGGTCACCATGATATGCTATATACTGTTGTGCTAGAATACATTACATTAAAAGAGGAAAGCTGGCAAGCTGGAAAACAAGAAAGGGACAAGTTTCCTTTGTGATATCGTGCTTTCTAGACCTTCTGCGGGGCTCAGACTTATTCTTGGCTCTCTGGTCACCTCAAAGCTGACTGCCGGTGACCTTCTCAGAGAAGGAAGTTTCAAAAAGATATCTAAAAACAAGAATAAGGACTTTATATTTTAGTTGAGGGTCTTGGAATTATGGAGAATGCCTATGACTGGGATGCTTAAGTTCAGACTTTATCGCAAATACAAAAAAAATTACTCTCAATTTAACTTTACAAAGTGAGCACATGGTTGAAATGATGACTAAAAGATGCAGCCGTCAAAGACGCCATGGAGAACATTGTAAGTGTGACACAGCGAATGTTGTCCTTTCTGGTCTTCTTTTTCTCAACTTTCTTCAGCAAAGAAAGAAGTTTTATACTTCTAACAATTGTCTGGAACATAAATGAATTAAAATATTAAAGCAAAACCGATTGTGCTGTGAAAAGTTATGTTTCCATCTTCTCCATTGCCCAAAACATTGAGGCTTCTAAAGCTTCTGCTTAAAAACAGGCAACATGAAATTCACTGTTCTTATGCCATTTTTTGTGGCTGCCTATTGTTCTTTATTGGGAAATGGAACTTTACTATAGATAATCATTAACTTCCGGGAGAGGGCTGGAGCCAAATTACTGCAGTGCAGAGTATAGAGTTTGGATCACACACTGCCATACAGCTGAGACAATTAGTGTGACGTTTAGCAGTAGAAACACTAGAAAGAGACAATCAGACAGGATGTTTCTGGTTGCTATGTTCTGTCATCTGCTGTCTGTTCAGAAAACCTTCCCCACCACCTTAGACCCTCATGTATGCATTTTCTTCGAGGTCTTCCTTCTCCATGGAATATTTTCAACCAGTTCCTATACACAGACATATATAGACTATTTCTGACCAGTTTTCAATTTTTAACTAAAGAATTGCTTTCTCTTTGGAACTTTCCTTAACAGTTAAATAAAGTCTGATGGTAAAGACATTTCAGGGCACTTCAGTTTATTATGACACATCGTTTGCCTAGCACCTGTTTTCACTAACCTATAAGAGTTCATTATTTGCGTAGACCATTTTATTCAATCTGGTCTCATTGGTGGCATATGGTGGGTTGCAGATCCCTAATTATTGAATGGAAATGCATGAATGAATGAATGATGGAGCTTGCGCTTAGATAAGCAAACAAGTATGCTTTACCCTGATGGCAAAGACAACATGCACCCTGGGGTTGATAGAAAAACCTGAAGAAGGCCCTTCTCCTCATTTCCCTCTGTAATGATTTGTAGATTTGGCACAGCGTTATTTTTTCTTGAAACATAATGCCACATACCCTCTTTCTCCGATACTAAATGCCATTGTACTTTTAATTCATCGTCTCTTCTGTGCTTCTCGACTCCATTTTTTGTCTAACCATGGCAGCAGGAGGAGGGACCACTTCCCACCTCCTCTCTGCTTTTGTGTTAACATGGACCTGCTCTTTGCTTTCCTGCACCATGTGAAAGTCCCCTTGTCACCCTGAGGTACCGTTTGATGGTTTTTTTGGAATTATCAAAGTTCAGTTCTTTGTGCAGGGTTAAGCGGAAGTTTGGGCCGCTTGAAGTTCTCCCTGGTCTTTTTGTTGACCCTGACTGTACCAAAATCTTACTTCTCTGTGTTCATGTCAATACTGGTTCTGGTGCTTTCCCCTTGAACCTTGTATTTCCTACTCTATTCAAAGCATATGAAGGTCAGAATTGAAGTCTTCCATAACAATCCAAATTCAACTACAAACTACAGTTTGATGTTTTAGCCAGTAAAATTAATAAATAATCTTTATTTTCCTTTCAGCGCATAGAATCTTGACTATCATTAGGTGAGAAAGCTGTATTTATGAAAAGCCTCTATCTGGCGATTCAATTAGTCCCTGAACCTTCTGTCCCCCAGACTACATGATGAGCATCATTTTCCTTACAGCCTGATAGTCCTCAAAATTTCCCGATTTTATATCTGTGGGGTCTTGTTCCTGTTGGAGAGTTTTCTCCGTATCACTACATTCCTGTCTCTTGCTAGTTCATTTCTTAAGTTCACATGATTTCTGATTTTTCTTTACCTTTTTTATAATTTTAATTCTTGTTTATGTTGCTGTGTGGGCACATGAGTGCAGGTTCCCTTAGAAGTTAGAGGTCCCAGATCTTTCTGAAACTAGAGATATGGGTAGCTGTTAGTAACCTTACATGGGTGCCCAGAAAGAGATTCCCAGCCTTTACAAAAGCTATACCTTCCGTTGACTCTCTCTAGGCTCACAAATTCTTTCTTGCTTTGCATTTTTCCATGTGCAAATTTCCCACTCATACATAGTTCATTGAACTTCCCATGTTGACCTTACCTTCCTGATTAAAGTTTTTCTGATTTCCCTTTCCCATTTCAAAGTGTTATTTGTTACAATTTCTGTCATAATTCTTTAAAAATCTTCATTCCTGTTTTTATGATATAATGTCTTCTAGTCTGGCTGCTAACTTCTGCTCCAAAGATAATTAGTGGGGCTATCTAAATGAATGGGTGTGGCTGGTCTATTTGTACTCTCTGCAAGGATTGGAAACGTGTGTCAGTATTTGTACCCTATATAATAAAATCATTTGTTATTAGCACAACAAATTGCATTGAGTCCTGTGAAGGATTTAATGCAAGTTAACTTTATGAAAAATGTTCATCCTACTTTATTGCTTTGCAAAATTTTTAAATCTGAAGTTTACTATGGTGACACCACCTTACTCATGGTTTTATTTTTGGACTTTATGATTTTCTTTCATGTAAAATCAACTCTTATTTATTTTTATATAAGTGATTGATCGTTAGCATTAAATACCACATTTGCTTTCGATGTTAGTAAGTGATAAAAAGTCCATATATTACAGCAAATGTCTTCAAACAAATTGATTCATGATTTATTGGTAGATATGTTATTTATATATTATTTTGTATACTTACATACACAGAGTCAAATAAAAACTGAACAATAAAATGAGGTCACAAGGAGACTTTTTAGAACCCCTGTTGTGGAAATTATCCAAATGTAAATGAAGAAAGGGTACCTCTTGGCTGTGAGGGCAAGAGTGCAGACAGGTTTTCTTTCTCCCACTTCAAGACAGTTTCCAAAAATGGATTACTCTACTGCATACATTAAATAATGCCAAACCACAATCACCAGCGCTGCAGTAGCATCTAGGGTTAATGTGACACATGCTCTGCCCTCACTCTTCTTGTTCTGTACCCGCTGGGCCTACAGAAAGATCGCTGCTCAGAATAAAACATCTTATTTTACTTCAAGTCTGTCTCGGTAACAATGCAGGAACCAGCAGCATCTAATAGTGCTTTCACTGAAACAAGACACAATTTTATTTTTTGGAGCTACAGAAACACCCTAGGTTTGGCTGTAAATCAGGCACCCCTTGTGTGTCTTCTTTCATTCGGGTCTTTACAGTGTAAAAAGATGGGAGATTCTTCTTTCTGGAGATCTATAGTATCCCTGTGAATCAAGAGAGGATGCTTTCTGTTCATACACTGAGTCCCATAGCATCAGGATATAAGAATAGCAAAGACAAGACTCCATTGTCAAATAAATTAAAATACAGGGAATGTATAGCAGATGCCTTTTCTACTAGGCTTTAAGTTATTCATCTCAGTGTTTTCTTATAACTATTTTATAACTTAAACCAATACTGTTGCATTTGTGGCCAAGAGAATTGTTCTTTCAGAGGATACCCAAGTCAACATAATGAATTAAAGATAAAACATTTCTGTTACCTAATAAACGTGCTGTGGTTCTCTGTATGTGACACTTAATACATATCTTACTTTCATAGAACTATTCTTGTCACTGAATTAATACTCCAATTAATTTTTATGGATTTTTAAATCTACTAAGGCCTATACCTTTAATTCTATTGAAAGTCTTAGAGGAGTATAGAAAAATAGTAACAATATATAAGATCTTGTGGTGGCTGGACAGAGAAACTTGACCAAAGAAATTAGTATGGATTATTATAGATCTGTGTACTAACATACTTTTCAAATACAATTTCTGAAAAAACTTCCAATCCTTGCAGTTTCTCAACATAAGCACTCCAGTGTTAAGTATCTACATTTCCACACCCTGCTAAAGTTTGAGCCTCCTCTTCCATAAATCTCACATTATCTGAAACATATTCTGGCATTTAATGGTTTTCTGAAAACTACACATATGGTTTATGTTGCAGTAAAGAATTATGAAAAGTTCCAAGCTACAAAATTAGGGTCCCAGTCCTGCTTGTCACTGCTCAGGGTCCCAGTCCTGCTTGTCACTGCTCAGGGTCCCAGTCCTGCTTGTCACTGCTCAGGGTCCCAGTCCTTCTTGTCACTGCTCAAACACAGATGCCTGGAAGCTTACTATTCTCTACATGTGTCATACAAAGCACAAGTTTCTAAAACAAAAAAATAAATAAATTATACGATCATCTGGATTTATTGGCTTACATGTTTATCCAGTGTTTAGAGCAGCAGAACTTACTGTGCAAGGCAAAGCTACCTCATCACAGAGTTAGTCACAAAGCAATAAAACTGAGCCAAACATGAAATGGAATTTAAAGTCACATAGCCCAATTACCAAAATGCATATAATATTTTAATATCACTAATAGAAATCTAGGATGTGTTCCTATGTTCACATAAATTAGGCAAATCGCTGTTTACTGATAATTTTGCTTGAATTTTTGATTTATAAAAATTTGGGATTGGAGGAGACAGACTTTAGGGTAGTTTTCTTTTTGAAAGAGTTCATTCCATTTTAAAGTCATATATGAGCCAACATATAATAAAAGTTGATCTTAATATAGGAGAACTCTGAATGCAATCATCCACTAGAAATGAACTAATATGACCTCAGAAAACATTGTTATTTTCAAACACTTGTGCAATCTCTCCTCTCAGCCTTTTTTCATGACAACTGAGCTTTACATTCGGAGGCTTAAAGATCTGTCTCATTTTATAACACAAGGGTCCTAAGCTCCCCAGGGCCATCGAGTAGGTGATCTATCTTCACAGGTCCTTATGTGGGGTTACCCCTGCCATTCGGATCCCATTTAGAGGAATGGCCAAAGAGAGTATATATTTGATACCATAACCCGGCTGTGACTATGTCTCAATTTCCGTGCCTGTATCTGACTTTTCTGTACTCTCTTTCTGTTATTGAACCCAAACATTGTTACTTTCAATGTAATGCATTAATGACTTGTCCAAACCTCCCCCACCTTTCTGCCTGCAGATAAATCTTACACATCATTTTAAGGAAGAATCAAGGCACCATCTCTGCTCTCCTCTTTTGAGATAGTTATCAATGCATTAATCCTGGCAGGTTGAAGAGTAATGTGCAGTATCTCATAGTCACCCATTTCATGAATGGAAATCTAGGATGATGTGATGGCCTGCTAATTGGTTATGTTCATGTGGTCTTAAGACTATTTCGATTTCTCCTACATAAATTTATAATTATGTTTTAATAACTAGTTGCTTGATTAGAAGTTTATACACACACATATACACACATATGTATATATCACAAATGCAAATCATAAGAATATGTACTTGATACATAACTGACAAATTCAATCCAGTCATTGGTTTTGAAGCAAATAATTCACTTAGACTGGATCAATAAATCATCTATGCCCTGAGTGAAAGAAAGTTTAAGAAAGGATCCAATACCAACATGTCCCAGTCACATGGCTGACTTATAGGCACTGTTTTCATTTACTTTCACAAAGTCCTCCCATTCAAGTATTTGGGATGAGCATTCAGGCTGGGCTCCAAGAGCAAGAGTAGCTAGAAACTGGGAGGAAGCTGACATTGTAACACATAATTGTAGACACTGGCATAGGCTCACTCACTCCATAGTGTTTGATCCAAAGATTTCAGAACAAACACTTTTTTTTTTTGGAGAAAAGATAATGACTACATTCTCAGTAGCAGAAATATCAAAGATTTTGAAACTATTGTTAGTAGACTAAACATTTCATATTTATTTTGTTGCTAATATGAGGATTAAATTGAGCCAAAAATTATATATATATGCATGTATATTTAATGTAAATATCACTTAATATGTATTAAATGTGCCTTCGAGCTTTAATAACTATTAAAGTAAATAATATTTAAAATCTATATATAGTGCTGAGGATGTAGCAATTTGTATTCGTTGTTTCTAGGGGTAGAACAGAATAATCTAGTTTAGGATTAGTTTGGTTCTCTGATCATGAAATAATGACTATGTCACATGGCAAAGAGGTTATAGAAAAAAATGTTTTCAACATGGTGGGTGGCTGGGGACCACAACAGCATTCAGAATCTGATGATGGACAGGGTGCCAAATTGAATATGAGAATAAGTAAGAGTTGTTGTTTCCTTTTAAATGGGTATTTGAAAACAAAGCTAATTCTGAAATCACAAGAATCATTTCAACATAAAGTATCAATCAAATAAGAAATATTTTGCAAGTGTTTGCATGTGCATGTATGTATGTGTGCATGCTTGAATAATCAGAATTAATATGTGTACAAATTTCTTAATACAATAGTATCATTAATGGTTACCCGATTAGTTGCCTAATAGATGAAACATGTTATTAAGTTTTCTAACTGGCTGGTGGCATTGTCCTAACTTTTCATCCATTGTAACATAAACATTCTAAATACTGCTGGATCCTCATGTTACTGATAGTTATGGTTACGATCTGAATGAAACCAAGTATTACTTCTTTTCTTTTTTTCTTTCTTATTACTTTATTTAAAGAAGAGAGATACTTGTATAGATTTTTAAAAGCATTTTGGCAGTTCTTTTAGAGGTTTGATAGCATGCATTGAAATCCCACTAGTTACCATAAGCATAAAGTACATTTAGGACAGAACATAACATGAAAACAGTCAGAGTTTTCTTGGTGTGTATAGATTAAACATAATGATCTTTGAATACCTATTACTTCTTTTCTAGAACACTTGCCACAAACTAATTTCCACCCTATGCGTCAGACCGTAAGTAAACAGTAATAGAAAAGCAACTGAGAACCCTGGTCATATTACTACTAAAATAAAAACCTTTAAACTTGAGAGAGGGAAGGCAAATTGCCTGAAGATTTTCTCTCTGCAATATTTATTATTGTTTGCTCAAAGTAATAAATACCAACTTGGACATATTCAGAGAAAACTGTTTTTATTGTCCTTCATTTCCCAATATTGACTGAGTGTTTACATTACTACTGGTAATATTTTACTTACATTTTCTATATTGCTTCATTTAATTATCAGTTAATTTATCAATGTGTTCCCAGATTTCTAGATGAGAAATTGAGACAAATAGTTAATCTCCTTATTGGTAAGAAGACAAAATAATTCATTTGGTAGAGTTAAACCTGATTATTTAATCCGAAAACCTGACATTCTAATTTTCTGTGCTTACTTCATCCTTAATATTTATATATCAAATTTCTATAATATTTTATGCATATATAATAATGTATTGGTAATAGTTCAAGACATATATTAATAATGGAAAACTGTCAGTGTGAAGCATCATAGTCCTTCCAAGAAAGGACTGTCCTAAAATGTATTCAGTGGTCATTAATAATCAGAACTTTAGACATAGGTAAAAAGGAGAAAGGAAGAAAATGACTGGAATTTGACTGAGGAAGTGGAGGAAGAGTAAGATAGAGCAAGAGGGAGGAAGTAAAGATAACAGTAAAGATGCTTGAAAACAGCCACATAATTTTCTAAACGTACTTAAAATTCTTTAAATACACAAGTAATACCCAGAAGCCATAGACCATCTCGCAAATTCCCCAGTGCCACAAAACTGCTTTGGACACAAACCTTGCAGAAATAAAGCTGAGTCTGACCTGCATACCCCAGCGACTCATGCTTCACATTTTTCAAAGGTGCTGTGAAAACCGCCAATTGATGGAAGTAATCAACATGCCTACCTATGCATTAAACCCTATGAGACAGAACCGTGTTGACACTGCAGGGCATTTCTAACCTTGTCGTAGTGGCACTGTCATTAGAGGGAAGCCAACAGCTAAGTCCACTTAAGGCTCACATAATAGGCAGGGAGGCATATCTGGAACTGTAGACCTCGCCAGCTACTCAAGTCCCAATTTCTGACCGAGAAGCTTCTATAGCTACAACTATTTTTCTATATCAATATCTCTTCTAATTATATCTAAATGCTGATCTGTATACCCACAGAGAAAGGTGGTTCTCAACTCTCACCAAAAGTTCTTCTTTATAGTAGAAGAAAAATACTACAGAGATTCAAAGCTGGTCAAAGTGCAGAGAATACATGACTATATGGTGCATAGTCCCGTGTGTGTGTGTGTGTGTGTGTGTGTGTGTGTGTGTGTGTATTCCATATACCAAAGTCTTAGAGAACATTGTGGAAGAGGGCACCATAAACCAGGTAAAGGCTAGTATAGCCTTATGTAAGAGTGTTTTCTAGACAAAGCAAGGATGTTAAGGCCACAAACCTCAGCCTACAGATAAGTATAGTTTTCAAAACTCATCAAATAAACTATGATTTTTTTGCAGCAGTAAAAGGTTTCTATATAGCTACAGAAGAAGAAAGCTTAGATCTTAGAATGTGTTGGAGATGGACAGAGGAAATGGGTCAGTGGAAATACTGTAAAATTAATATAAATACATCCTACTCATGTATGATTTCCCACCTAAAGAAGATGCTTATGAAATTAATTATAGTCAGTTATAAATAAGTACTCCTCTGATACAGATGAAACACTTAACCCTGATAACGTATGTGATTGAAGATTAATATTAATTTTAGCTGCTAAAATAGTGAAAAGCCAAAGCATGCAGAAGTGCCACATGCCATATAGCTGAATCTGCATGTTATAGCAGCAGCCGTTCATTCTTCAGTAAGGCTGATTTCAAATTCTGAAGTTATATTGTGCAAATCATTTGATGTTTTATCTGTTTATCAATATCATATGTTGTGTGCATCATTACTACATGGGTGTGTGGGTGCCCGAGTGCTGTAAGACACAAATGAATATCTGAGCACAAATATGAAGTTGATTTTCTCCTCCCATTTGTATGTGGATTCCAGGCATTGAACCTAAGTTCAAGTCTTGCATGGTAACAGCTTTCAGCTTTTACCCTAATGCATCCTGTCTTGCTACAGGTCAGTTTTATTCTCTAACAAATCTAAGGTTTGCTAGCAATTCATGCCCCTGTGTAAATGTAACCTTACAGCTGTCAAACATCTTGGTTTTGGAGTTCAGTAGATAAACTTTTCACTTGGCTTTTTTTTCTACTCTCTACATATTTTATAACTAGCTCAACATATTAAATTTATTTAAGAAAAGATTATAGCAAATAACTTGGCAATTTTTATGTATTTGGGGGGTTTTTACAAACCCAAAACTTTTTTTTTCTAAACCCTTCTGAGAAATGTTGATACCACCTGTTTCTATTTACCTTTTCAACCCTCGACTCCCAATAAACAACTGGAATTTAAAAATGAAGGGATCAAATTGGAATTCCAGTAACAAGCTCAGTAATACGCCAAAGGGTGTCAGGTAAAAATAACTTTCATCACAAGTATCAGAGGGCAAACTCTCCACTCAGGAGGACAGTGTTTTTCTAAAGATTTAGAAGTGAGAAGAGAATTGAGCTGGACTTGACCACTATTCCAACTGACTCCCTAAAACTGGAGTCCTGCATATCTACCTTTATTAAAACCAAGTACAAGTCTACTCCAGGGAGCTCCCCAGAGTCCCTCAGCCTCTGTTCTGGTGAGCTCACCCTGCAATGGTTCTTTCTAGTTAAGTCAGATAAAAGTAGGTATAGAAATACATAGTGTGTTACCCGTTAAGTAGTAAGACCTGGTATCTAGAATTTTTAGATCTCTTATCTGACATGTATTCAAGGACATGCTGTGACGTACGTTAAAGAGGGACGATGGGCCTTTAAAGTATAATTTTAACTTAATCACTATTGATCAACTTTCTTTCTTACATATTCTTCCAAGTTGGCCTGATCACTAATGACATGTAGTGCTCTAGAAAGTAATTGCTATTAGTACTTATTACAACAAGACTGTCTAGAGAGAGGGTTTTCTCGTGCTTCCTGCTTGTGTTACTCTTTATGCATTGTGATACTGTGCATGCCTGAACTAGTGATTGAGGAGAAAATCGTTTTAATAGCAGTTGGCAGTTAGCCCAGAAGTCCTCCTCCATGATATGAACAATATGCACATGTGGAATCATCTCTGCATTATGGAAGCTTGTAAAGATTAACATTCAGATTAATTTCTTTGTTTCCTTCAAAAAATATAAGTTGGCACTTTGCTCAATTGTGAGGCCAGATTTGGGTTGTCATTGGAATGTGATTTCATTTCCTTTCTCTTGTCCGTCTCATCATTCCTAGGTATTTTGGGGGAAATACAAATGTTGCGCTAAGGAGAGGTAGATATTTGTCACCGGGCATCCTGCAGTGGTGCATCTGTGTCTTTGCAGCTAGTTTCCACCTTTGGGAATCTGTCTTACCTTAACTACACACACAAATGTAAAGATTATGTTCTTGGTTCATATTGTATCTACCCAGTTGGTCAAACAGCAGTGTTAAACCAGATATGAATGTATGCAAAATGGCACAGTAAACAGAAACAGAGCTAGAATAAGCCAGATGCATTGACTGTTGGCTATCACCAAGCAGAGGCAAACTAACTGGATGTGTCTGTGATGTTTCTCCAATGCACAATACCCTTCAGGTTGAGTATGAAAAGGAATATCAAAATTTCTAGAGCAACAACTAACATCAAGAGCTTTCTACTATGCCTTCTTCAGACTCCATAATTTTATAAAATGTGCTGTTGTACAAGGTTCAATTAATAGACCCCAGAGATCACAGATTTCTTCATATGCAAAATACCTCTTTACCCAGTGAGCTATTTTACCCGGCACCTTTCTCATCCCTTTTAGAGTCAGCCATGTTTGTGCAAAACCATTCAGTATTTCACATTTACCCTTGTAGAAACAGCTTAGGCTAAACTTAACACCACATTGCATTTTCTTCTCTTTCTTACACTGTAAACACCACAGTGAGCTCCCTGCTATCTTCCATTTTCTTTCTCCTCTCTGATCTTTGCCTCCCTACTGGTGGCCACCTTCTTCCATCTCAATATTAAATTCCTTGCTTACAGACCTGCAAACTAACCTCCAAGTTTCACAGTCTTCACAGTTTATAAGACATTGGAAATGAACTTTGCTCACATGATGTGATAATGATAATCACCAACACTGAATAGTCTCTAATCATTGTCTTTTTATCCACTTTTTCTGGACTTTTGATAAGCATAATATTGATCCATTTCCATTGGACCATATCTTTTTCTTTCCAATTTCCAATATCCCCAGAACATACAGTAATGGCTAAGTGATAAAAACATACATACATACATACATATATACATACATATATATATATATGCCTTGCTATATCTCATTATTTCATATACCAACTAAAAATGTAAGAATTAAACTATATGTTCACCATTAAAGATGGTCTTCAGTTTATGATGATCTGACTAATAAATTTAATAGACATTTTGTTTTTCACCTTTGGGGCATTATTCAATAAATTACATTAAATATACTAAAAGCATGCAATAAAACTTAATTGCAAGAGAATCAAAACACTTAAAATAGAATACATGGTATTTGACATTGTTTCAACTTGCCCAGTACTTAGTGATAACTTTTTAAAAAGTTTATTTATCAACATATTTTGTCTCCTTAACAAAGTTTATTACATCTTAACATCAAATCCTATGTTTAACTGGTGCTTAGCATGTACTGGACACACAGTATTTGTTCAATAAGGAAATTTCAATGACTAGACCAGTGTTTAATTGGGATTGTAATAAATGGGACTTTTAAGATAATTAAATTACATATGCATTTTTACAAAACAGTAAAGTAGCTGGGCACATCCTTCATTATAATTAAAATTAAATTTACCGGTCTACTTCTTCTAGTACGATATCTAAGACATAAGAACATTTTACGTTCCTAGTCAATTAATTTTTAAATGTACTTTACAATTTATGGATCTAAATCGCACATGGATAACATGCTCATCTTTCTTAGTCATGTATTGATCTCATATCCCTGACGACAGTTCATGACTCTTGGGTCACAGTTTTTCTTCTAGGATGGAATGGCCCGTCTTAAAAAGCACTATTAAATAATTTTCCCAGAACATACCAAGGTTCTGATTTGACTTATATTACGGTGACATCTTTTAAGACCACATTAGAATCATCAGCTTATCCCACGGTGCTCTTCCTTATTGATACACATCAAGATATTCTATGGCACTATGGCGTTTTTGACTTGTTCAAATGTTAAATATATCTTCCAAACCCACTTTCAATGACAGTCAGCTGATGTAGGCTTACTTAGACATCAGCGCATTTGTTATATTGCTAATGATATTTTAAAATGCATTTGGACAGTTAATCAGGGCATCCTCCATCTATGACTTCAGTACTACTGTTTCTCTTGAAAGAATAAAAATAATTCTGATATCTTTAAATTATAACATTTTAATTAATATGAAATTAAAATAACTTTCAGAACACTTCTTTGAGGGACCATGTACTGAATAGGGGGCTGGAAATGAGCCTAGCATATGCAAGTCCTGAGTTCAGTGTCCAGGTTGCTTTCTTCAACAGTAATAATAGAGATGAGACTGAGCTTTCATATTTTGGAAGAAAATGGGTGATTTAATGTGAAAAAGGTACAGTTATCTTTCATTACTAATTATCGCTTAAGAAGTTATATTATAAATTACATATAGACATCTTTCACCAATAGATGTCATGAGAAATTTATATTTGTTCTTTAAGTGAATACCCTATAGATATGGTGAATCACAATAAAAGAGCAATAAAAGTAGCAACTCCTATTCTACAGCACAGGAAAACTTGTTATGAACAACAAAATCCTGCTATTTGTTTATGCAATAAAATTTTCTACTTGCTGTACAATGAATATTAGCTCGAAATTTATTAACAAAATTTATGGTCTTGGTTATTTTAACAGACGTTTCTTATTCTTTGATTTATTAGCACAAAGTAATTGTCAAAAATAATTTGCTTTATGACATATTCATGTATAAATTTGATGGGTTTGATGATACATTTTTTCATTTCCCTCTCTGGTGCACCCTCCTATGTCTGATCAGCTCCCTTCAGTTAGATTTAAATATATAACTAGGTTTTCTTTTTAAAGGGTCATTTTATATATTAAAAAATAAAACTGGAAAGGTTTTACATGAAACTGAGAAGTGCATTGTATTAAAGGTTATAAATCATTTTTATTATTATGAAGAAAAGTTTGTTTTGCTCCAAGTTCTGAAGTGAAATTGATGCTTTGTATGATGATATTTGATCTCGAAAATACTTTACTAGCCAATCTCGAGATATAAATAGAAGCTTTTTCGAAAAATGTGTTTAGAAAAATAAATGAAGTATGCTGCTGATATGCAGGGTAAAGTCACCTGGTGCTAGTCTCAAGGCGCTGAAACCCTTGTAACACCCCAGTGCTGTTATAAAACAAGCAAACAGCAGATATTAAAGTAACAATACCAATCTCTCTTAATCAGAATAATAGCAGACAGAAATTACTTTATTATATGGGCTTATAGAAATGCCTTATTCTTTTACTTTTAGGGTTCTTAAATCCACATTGAAATAAAATACTATGTTATTAAAGTGCATTTCAAAGACTATATTAAAAACCCAATGAATTAACTCACAAACACATTTTGGAATTTCCTTTTTTAGATAAAAATGTAAACTGAATGGGCATTTCACAAAGCTTGCATTTCAGCATTCCCAAAGGTTGCCAAATCCCAGAAATCATTGTTCTGGCTTCAGGATACTGACAAAGGTAATAGTATCACATAATCATGAGGCAACACTTGTGGATACAGGATGCATACCCTCCCCTGTCTTCTGCACAATCAGTAATAAGACACAGTAAGAGATCATTCCACACACATACATCGTTAGATATTTAATATTCGTGGGTTTGGAGATTTCAGTGCCTTGCAGTGACCACAGGATTTCCTCTGCTATTGTTTCTCCTATACGGTGTAGCTTCAGCTTTCTCCAACCGTGTTCAGGCTTCCGTCTGCTGTCTCAGCAGTGAGGAATTCATAATGGCCCTCCTAAATGTATGAGAGTCACCACTTCCGCCTCAGCTCGGAGATGAATCTGGGACCTGAGGTTTAAGTTTGCGTAACCTGTGGTCCACATTTTATTGCAATCTAAAAAGACACATTCCAAATTCAAAGGAATCTGTAAATCTCCTGCATGTGCCGTCCGGATGTTCACTGATGCTCTTCTGAACTTGTAGGCTTTTCACTGGGTCTAACTAACCAGCACACAGCAGCCTCGATTACTCTCATGTTCCTGAACCCCACAGCCTGGACACTCACCGAAACAATGCTTGCAAAGAAGGATACTTCTGAAAAACTCTTAGGAAAAAAATAAAGAGCCAAGCCTATCTGTGCCCTGAGATATCTGTGCTAACACCACCAGAAACAGATCCGCTCTGGACTTCTGGACAAAATCTGAGTATTCTTCTGCCTTAGGATTGCTTTTGTCACTGGACAGTGTCACTTCAAATGATAATATTCATTTTAAAAGTCGAAATCTCTTACAATTTTAAACATTTTGCCACCTACTACCCAACAACAGAAACAACACATTTTTAAATACATCTTTTTTTTTTTAGATTCTATGATGCAAATACTGCCTTATTTTTTTATTTAGTATTTGTAGAGTAATTTAAGGTAGATGGTACTTACATCTGTTTATGAAAGTGGCTATGTAGTATCCTAAGTAGAATATTCAGGGCTCTGAGTGTTAATTTTAAATCAGTTGGAAATAAAGCAATAGCACCTTGATTACACCTTGCAAATTATCTCTTCTTCTAGGCCTGTGACCCAGAGGAGTGAGGTTGGTCCTGTCTAATATACAACCCTTTGAATTCTTAGCTTGTTCCTCCAACTCTCTTCCTTTGTAATTTTTATTAACCATTCATTCATTTACGTCTCAAATGATATCCCACTTTCCGATTACCCTCCACAAATCTCCCATCCCACATCCACCCTATCCTCCCTCCCCTTTGCTCTCACACCTACCCACCCTCTCCACCCTACCCATTCAGCATCCCCCTATGCTGGGGCATCAAGCCTACACAGGACCAGGGGCCTCCCCTCTCACTGATGTCAAACAAGACCTTCTTCTGCTACATATGTCTTTGGAGCCATGGATCCATCCCTGTACACTTTTGGTTGGTGGCCTGGTCCTTGGTCCCACTGGGTGGTCCAGCCAGCTGATGTTCTTTCTAAGTGGCTGCAATCCCACCCAGCTCCTCCAGTCCTTCCAGTAGCAGTCCCCACTGGGGTCCCTGAGATCAGTGTAATGGTTGGCTCAAAACATCAACATCTGCATTGGTCAGTTGCTAGCAGAACCTTCCAAGGAACCAACCCAGGTTCCTGTCAGCAAGCGCCTCTGGCAACAGCAGCAGTGTCAGGTTTGATGTCTGCAGAGCAGATGGACCCCCAGGTGGAGCAGAACTCATGTGGCTCTTCCTTCACTCTCTGCTCCAGCTTTTGTCCCTGTCTTTCCTTTGGACAGGAACATGTGTGGATTAAAACTTTGAGAAGAGTGGGTGTTCCATCCCCTGACCAGGTAACTCTCATCTTTCCACATTCTCACCACTCCTCCTTTTGCATGACTTATTATCTTCCCATCTAATAGAAGATTGTATCAGATGTAACAATAGCAGTATAAAAATGCACATAGATTTTCATGTTTGATTCTCTTGTCTGAAGCCCAGAGAAGATGGGTAATAGATCTAAATTTGTAAATGGCAATCCTAAGTGTGCATCACCAAGAATGACTCCTAAGGTAATGGGTAAAAAAGGAGGGTCAGCATTTGTAGTGATTCTTCCACTCTGGGACGGGTGTGGGAAATGGGGAAACCGCATGTGGGAATGTGGGGCATCTGTTCCAGTTCACTGTGAAGCCAGAAGTGGTAGTACCGGGTGGCACTCCCAGTTAACGGGGCTACCTAGGAGATGGAGGCATCAGGAGAGTAAGGCAAGGTCACTTGGGATACAAGGAGCCAATGCTAGTCCAGCATCTTAATGAAACTCTGTCTTAAAATAAAAAGAATCAATCAGGGCACATATCTCATTTTTTTTTGCCTTGCATATGTGTTCCTAGGTTCCATCCCCAGAACCTTTCATAGGAAAATAGATCTGTAAACCTAAAGCTGTTTGTTAAAAAAAATTAATGCACATACACATAAACACACACATGCACACACACACACACAGAGGGAGGGAGGGAGAGAGAGAGAAAGAGAAAAAGGGAGAGACAGACAGATACACACACACACACACACACACACACACACATTCTCAATATTCACTCACACATGACACAGACAAACAGACATATACTCACACGCTTATACATTCGCATACTCACACAAGATCACACATATATTTGCAAGCACAAGCATAAAAACTGACAATGCATATTTATAACATAATTTACACATACTACACTAAATGTATTCACCGGGGAAAAAACAAACACATCAAGACAACATGCCTGGAGCCACTCATGAAAACTGAGAAATCATATGATCTTTGAAAACAGATCTGTGATTCCCCATCTAGTGGATTCTGTACCACTACAGACAGCACAATTTGGACTTTTGTCTCTATTTAATTTTGTGAGGAATGGAACTTGTGAAAATTGCCTCTCGGACACACTGTTACCAAGAGAAGTGGTATTAAAATTATCATTTGTCTTTAGGTCGCAGATATAAGCTCGGTATTTACCCTTGGATAGTTACAGATCGTGGAGTTTGATTTTTCCATGCTTCTGAATGAAAATAATTAGTTTTTGTAATTGAGAACATATTTGTAATAAAACTATTTTAATGTCTGTAGAGATCTTTAAGCAATTTAAGGTTGCAAAAGTGTGAGGCATTTTGCCAAAATGAATACAAACAACATTTCATGAAAAAAAAAAATCAAAGAACTGTGTACTAGAGTGTTCATGAGATCATTTGAAAAGAAATTGCCATAAAATTACCCCCAAGTTGCAATTCAGCACCACCACAGTCTTTGTCCTGAGTTCAGACAATAATAGTACAGAAGCAGCGTTTCTTTTCCCTGCCTTGCCAATAGCTAAGAAAGCTACAAAATGCACATTGAAAATGAATACATTTTGATAGGTTTTCTAGAAAATGTAGCAATTATTGAAAGGAGAATGATAATAAAAATCTATATTTTACAAAGTGTCAGAAGTTGTCAAGTGTTAAGGGAATACATTTTTGCCCCTCACACAGACTTACTATCATGATATTAATGATTGTAAAAATCTGGGATCTGCTTAAAGATTGAAAGTGATCTGAAGCTCACAGTTAACAATTATTTCCTTCCCTGAATTTATGTGAAAGAAGCAGGCGGTATAAATTTGCTGATATATACCCAAGAGTCTTTAAAAACAATCATAACGGGAATTTTTACGTATCTCAGCTTTCACTTCTACCATTATAAACGACAATGTCTACTCTGAGTTTCCTTAATTTTCAGTGCCTACAACTTCTAAACAGCCACCCTCCTATTCTTAAAGTGCCAAGTTCCACGGTTTATGCCAAGGCAACACTTAATATTCACCATGTCCCTGTAGCTCCTTGTGAGAAGGAACATGCCAACCAACCCTAAGGATCCTATCATATTTACTACAGAGAGGGCATGAAGGTTTTCCTCACCTACTTTATCCCTTCCACCATACACAAACTGCAGAATCTAACAAGCCTGGAGCTTTTATGAATACTTGATCAAAGTTACAACTTGATGTGCACCAGAATGTATGGGTCCTCTGTGAGTCAGCATGAGGATCCGGAGGAGGCCAGGGCTGCCCCTGCCCCAAGCCCAAGAGTGTTCCAGGCTATGCCCTGCCTCACTGCAGTGTCCTACAGAAAATACAAAAGTCTCATGAAAATACAACTTCTATGAGAAACATTGTAACTGTGACAGTGCAATAAAATAATAAAATTATATTAACCCAGATTTCTGGCTGCTATATTTCATTTTATTTCACTCATAAGGATTGCCTTTATCTGAACAACCTGTTGTTAAAGACTTGCAAATAAATTCTATTATTACTTACATAGTAAACTTTTCTTTATTTCTTTAGAAAAATCTAAGTAAAATTTATCCTACATATTTTCTTCAGCCAATGCAACATTACAGCACAGGTTACAGACCTTATATAAATAACATCTTCTATGCTACTTCAATTGGATAATTTCTCTACCTTAAAAAATATATAACATTTAAAAATATACCAATTATGTTAATATGCTTTTTAAAAAGTCTGATGTAACATAATTCTTATATTACCTTTACTGCTCCCTTAGCTATTGCTAATGATTTGAAAATTTTTAAAAAAATGAGTTTTTTTTTTATGCTGGCTTTGTCCTCTTAAAATGAAAACTATTAACTTCTATTTATCATAAATCCTTAAATGCAGCACTATTTACTACTAGCATAATTCCATAACTTTATGTTGCTCTGGAGACAATCCTAATTGTACATGCCTGAATTGGGGTAGTTTAGAATTTGAGAAATGACATGAATATTTAAATTAAGTTAGACTTACATGGATAGATACTCAAACTAAAAACAAAAACAAACCATACATATCATTCACTATTTCCATCTAATAAATAGAACATAGTGCACTTATACATAATAGTAGATAAAAGAAAGGGGGAAAATTCTCAGAGACGAAACCGACAATCAAAGAGCACACATGGATGGACCTATGGCTCCAGCTGCAGATGTAGCAGAGGATGGCCTTGTCAGTGAACAATGAGAGGGGAGGTCCTGGGCCCTGTGAAGTCTTGATGCCCCAGTGTAGGTAAATGCCAGGATGGGGAGGTGGGAGGGAGTGGGTGGGTAAGGGAACACTCTTATAGAGGCAGGAGAAGGGGGGATGGATAGGGGAATTCCAGAGGGGAAACAGGGAAAGGAAATAACATTTTAAATGTAAGTAAACAAAATATCCAATAATAATGATAATGATAATAATAATAGATCAAAAATAGAAATGTAAAAATTTAAAGTTAGTTGATCACTGTATAAATGATATTCATAGAAATATATTATAAAAAGCATGTCAACTAAATCTATACTTGTATATTAATATTAGGCTGAGTTACTGTATTTGTAAAATAAACAATTCAGAGATTAAAAAATCAACTTGAGCACAGAGAGCAGATTTTATATATCATCTCATATTATCCTCCAACTTTACCTTTTTCAGTGAAACAAACAGTTCTTCCTCCTGTTGTAGATGAATTGATACAAAATGCTACAACAGTTTGCACAGGGGAGTCAGGAGAATGACCTGAACTCCCACACAACATCCTCTAAATAATACAGAGAATACTGCAAAATATGCTAAAATATTTTTCTTTATAGAATCATTAACTAAAGTTCTTGACTTTTTTTTTTTTTTTTTGAGACTGTCTCACTATGTGTCCTAGGCTGGTCTCAAACATGGGATCTTCTTACCAAACTGTTAGATGAATGAATATGTCCCCTAGCAATGTCCAAAGCTGAACTCATAAAGTCTCACCCACATGAATGCCTAAACATAAGCTGAGGAATGACATCAATGACAAGGAAAAGTGGACAGGAAGAGGACTGAGCTCTTAACACTACCCCCCACCAGAAAAAAAAAAAAAAAAAAAAAAACTACAGGCAGCTACGAAATGCTGAAAGTGTGACAATCAGTCTTCCCCGGGAAGAGTACACCAAGTAGATACCCAACATCAAATAATCACCCCTGACTTCATTATACAGACTGCAAAGGTTGTATTTATGAATTTAGGAATATATGTGTATTTGAAAAGAAATGAGTTCGAGAGGAGTTGGAGTGAGAAATGATGTAATAATATTGTAATGTCAAAATAAAGGAAATCTCAAACTATTAATTCTGCCCAAAAGTATGTGTCATTTTTATTATTTTTATCCTTTGATGAAATTTACAATGAGTTGAAATCAATCAACCTACAAACATTTGTTCCTCTTGATAAGGTTACTTCGATATTTATTGACTCCCTACTTTGGTCAGGTGAGTTACAAGAGACTTTGAAAATCTTTTTATAGAAATGTAATGATCTGCCAAGCAGTTTGGGGGCAAACCTCTAATCGCAGCATTCGGGAAGCATAGTCAGTCAGATCTCTGGGTCTGAGGCCAGTCTGTTCTAGACAGCTAGTTTATGATAGCCAAGGCTACACAAAGAAAACCTGTCTTGAAAAAAGATGAAGAAATAAAAGGGGGAGAAAAAGAAAGGAAATATGATGATCAAATAATTAAATATATACTTCAAAAAACAATATTTTAGATCCCAACCAGAAAAAAAAAAGCAGTGGAAAGCAGGAAACAATTAAATTGATAACACCATAAGATGATAGATTTAGGTACATTTTGCTGAAAGCCAATTTAATAGGAGATATATGGAACACTGAAAATCGGTTTACATAGTATTAATTATATTGATGAGAGATCTTTGTCTAATATCTGATGAAAGCAATATTATTCTTATGTCAAAAGAAAACATTTGGTAAATACTCTACATTTTACTTATTAACTGTAAAAGCCGTTCATTATTACTCTGTTTAACATTGTAAGCATGCTATGTTAGTCTATAATTTTCTGACAGTGTCAGGATGATCTTCTCTTGGGAAGAGGCTTGGTTGTCTTTGTTGAGGATTTCTCTCTCTCCTCAGGAGGATCCTGTCAGAGGTGCCCAGGCTGCTAAAGTTTTGGGGTCTTAGCAGATGACTAAGAGGAGAAGCTATTGAAAGTCAAGAATTGGTAGCCATAGCAATGAGAGCTGCAAATGCTCAGGTCCTCCTGGACCCTGCTGGACTTAGCAAATATGAATGCCCAGGGTGGAGCTGAACAAATACCCTGTAGACCATCTAACTCTAGCTCAGGTTTGAGGACTCCCGTTGAGAAGCAGTGTGCTACTTCTGCTTAAGAGAAGTTGTAAGATTGGGCTCCCAATCAAGAGAGGGATTTTTCTCCATCGTGTGCATTCGTTGGCACCCTCATAACTTTTGCACATTGTGTGGATGCCATATAAAATGCCTTGATCTCATTGGGCTCTGTTTGAGGACACCATACACGATATTCGGTTGATTGCTTTAAGAATGTATTTTATACTCCGGAATTTATTCCCCTCCTGGTCCACCCTAGGACTGTTCCACATCCCATGCCTCCTCCCTGCCCCCTGTCTCCACTAGGATGTCTCCACCCCACCTACCCCCTCAGACCTCTAAACTCCTTAGGGCCTCCAGTCTCTTGGGGGTTAGGTGTATCTTCTCTGAATAAACCCAGAGCCAGCATGTGCTATGTATGTGTTGGGGGGCCTCATATCAGCTGGTGTATACTGCCTGGTTGGTGATCTAGTGTCTGAGAGATCTCAGGGGTCCAGGTTGATTGAGATTGCTAGTCCTCTTACATACTTTCCCTCCTCCTCAGTTTCCTCCAGTTTTTCCCTAATTCAGCCACGGGGGTTGGCAGCTTCTGTCCATTGGTTAGATGCAAATATCTGCATCTGACTCTTTCAGCTGTTTGTTGGGTCTTTTGGGGGCAGTCACAATAGGTCCCCTTTTGTGAGCACTCCACAGCCTCAGTGGACTCAACAGCTTTACAGATTCTCAAGCCATTATACAGTGTCCTTTTCAGTACTGCCGTAGAGAGGAACTAGAATTCAGATCCCAGTATTAGGGAGAGTTCTCTTTAAGCAACTTTGCTTTCACACATCAAAGCTTGTAATTGGATTGTTTCCTTCTTCACAGGAAGTGGTAAAAGTTTAGTATTTAACATGTGTCTAACCTCTGCTAAATAAATTGCACTTAATGTTGTCTCTGTTATCATCTGAAGTTTTCATTATCTAGATTGAAGAAAGATCACTTTTTGCTTCCATTCTTATCCATACGGGATGTTGTCTGTTTTTCTTTTTAGAAATAGTGGCATAACTAACCAAAGGACTGTCAAAATTGTCTGGTTTGGGAAGATGATACAGTATACAATAAATTTCCAATCTATAGAAGTGTTCATTGTAAAAGAAATGCAAGTCTGATGACCAAAGTAGAATCCAGAATGTAGAGTCTGTTTTAGCCAGGGCGCTGTAATCATGTCATCGAAACACTTTGGAGGTTGAGTCAGGACAAGTATAAGTTTGTGGCCGGCGTGAACTGTTAACAGGACCTGTCTTGTGAGAGGGAGGTGGGGAGAGAGAACGAGGAACCAAAGCTTTGAATGGGTCAAATAATTGCTGACCAATGGAGTTTGATTAATAGAAAATTCAAGTAGGAATTTTAGTTCCCAACTTTAGATTTCTGAGGGTTATTACCAGAATCATTGCCAATAATTAAAGAGGCCGTTTAAAATGTTATATAAACACGTAAATTATGTGTGCACAATCACTTTGCAATGATGAGAAGATGTAGTCTATTTAGATTCATTTATATTTTACATGTTTGCCATGTTAAAAAAAATCTCTGTGTAGAGAACTAAGTTTCCATATTTAAGAAATATTAAGCAGAGCACTGAGCATTTATTTTCAAAGAACCTTCGAGGCATGGGAAGTGGAGAGGTTAGATAAAAGAAAAGTCCTTAACTCCAGATATACAAAAAAAGTTCAGCCTATTAATACTGGGATCAGATCCGGGAGGTTGTGTTTATTCCAACTGTGAGAGACAAACTAATGATTTTTTCTGCATAAAAATTAGTTGTCTCCCGTGAAGACATAACTCTTGCTGAGGTGTTCTTGGCATGAATGAGTATGTGAGTTCACAATGCATCATTCACTGTGCGTAGCACTCCGTGGGGGTAGGGTTATTCTTTTACATTTATCAATCTTCTTATCCAATCAGATCTAGACACTCGCACCACTACTCACTACAGAAGGTAACTGGGTGAGCTCTACAATGATAAATTTTTCTTGTTAGCAGAAATTACACTCACTAACTTGAGCTACTTCAGCATGAAATTGAAAAAGAATCATTTTGTCTTAATTTACATCCTTGATTCAATGAGAAAAAAAGAATGTGAATTAACCCAACAGAACTACAGATGCATTGCCTCAGATAAGCATCGTAATCTAAATTGGCATCCTTATAAGTTTATCAACTTAAAGTATGCCCCTCCTCCTCTCCTCGACTAGATTTTAAGCAAGGATATCAAGGTGCTTTGTGGCAAGTCTATGCATGTTTCCAGATACTCACTTTCTTCTTTTGTTCCGTTATATTGTTTCTGAAACATCTTTATCAATACTCCTCTGAGTTTTCCATTCTTCACCTAAGCTGTGCACATCATTTCTTAATCAAAATCACTTGGCTAGGGCTGCGGTTCACTAGCCTTAGGAGCTGCTATTTGCCTTGAATAAATTACATGAAAACATGTTGATTGATAGATGTTGCATGTCAGAAAGGAAGATAACTGTGTCTTCTTCAGCTTACTCAAAGGTCAGGCACACGAGTGATAGGAACAGCCACAGACAACCAAGAGACAAAGTGCATCTTGAAAAGCTGCACAGCCTGGTCACCATGAAACCAGGACCTGGAACCCATTTATGTTATTTTTCCCCCCAAAATTTCATATACCATCTATTAAAATAAGAATGAGATATACTTGGCTCAAACATATTTTCCTGTATTTCAGTAATAACATCTGCTTTTCTTGTTTGCTTAATACAGAGAAATTAATAGTGACCTTTAAATTTTATCTTGCCATTTGAATATGGTAAAGCTGGGGCAAGATTTGAGGAAATGCTGTTATAGATGTGACAAAGCATCCTGTGTATAACAGAAATGAAGAAAATCTAAAGGTAGATACAAGGTTAATGTCAGTAACTTGGCAACAAGAGTTTGTAGCCAAGTCCTATTGTATTTGGGTTTACCATGTCTATTGGAGCCTCTAAAGAACTTGTGACACAGGTTTCTTTTACATTTGGTTTGGTTAGGTTTTGCACAGCATTAATTTATTTCTAAGATTTCACACTTTCACAATGCATTTACCTAAATGTTTATATCAAGAAAAGAAAGTGAGAAGCACTTTAGTAAAAACCATGCATGTAAACATTGTGATTTCCTGTCGGACTGTATACATGAGGTAGTTATACCTTGCAGATGTTATTGTATACATAAGGCATACCTGGTGGATGTTAAGCCTTATTTTCTTAAAAGAAATTTGATTTTTTTTACTGTTATCCTGTATCTTTGTGACTCTTCATCTAGCTTATCTTTGAAAAGTTTGGGTAGAAAAACAAATCCGATGGTGTTTTAGAAGAACAGTTTTAGAATGCTCTGGAATGTTTTAGTTTAAAAAAAAAAAAAAACAAAACAATGGCCTAGCTGTGCCCTTATCTATCCCAAATGACTTTTTTCTCCGACAGAGCTGCCAAACTGACAAACTGTCCTGCTCCAGTGTATGACAAAGATTCTGTTGTGTTGTAAAGATATTCTTAACAATCTTTCTGGAAGGCTGAAAGCGTCTGAGTTCACAGTTGGAGTGATAACGTGGTACTCCTTGCTGTTTGGCTCGTTTACATTGGCACATTCCCCAAAGTGGAGGCTGACGGAGTCATGCAGAAATCTGGTATTTGAGCTGAAATTTACACACTTTAAGTGATGAACTAAACAGGCTGCTGTTTTCTTTCTCTTACTCAAAAAGTGCAAGGTTACACAATACAGACGGTTTTCATCTTTTCCCATAAATGCGCAGATTCCTGGGATATAAATGACTGAATTCATCACCAATTCATCGGGGACGTTGAGCTATGCAGTTCTGTTTACAGTGGCGGAAAGTTAATATAAATTTTCATCAGAAGGGGAAGTTTACACATATGATTCTATTTGTCCTTCATTATTAGCACCTGAGTCTGGGCTAGAACGCATAATTGTCTACAGGCACAGGCCAAACAGATGCAGGGAAAAGGCAAATAAGCACGGCAAAAATAATTTTATGGTTGTCTGTTACAATTCTCTCTCTGGGATTCTTAATCTAGAAAATCAATAAACAACAGGAGTGAGACTCCTTTCCTCTTCCCGGGGCACAGCACAGTCAGGAGCAGCACATAGCAACTCCATTGTGCTTTTTGTGTTTTACTTGATTCTCTCTGTGAAGTTTATTGGATCAGTTTCGACTCAAGAAAAATATATCCTGGCTCGCTTGGCTACCTTTATACTTTTTTCTCCCCCAATCTGTATTTCTTTTTTGAAGTTCAACTGGCAGCAGATTTTGAAAGAGCAAAAAAAAAAAAAAAAAAAAAATGCTACCTTGAATTAATTCTCTACGATAATTAATTTTGGGAGTACTGGCGCAGCCTAAACGTTTTGCTGCGTTCTGATGTAAACACTGAAGGTATTTCTATATTCACATACTGCTGTGGAGAGGGATGACGTGCACACCACACACCAATTGTGTAACACTGGGGTCAATAACCATGATGTTAGAGTGACGTATGAACTCTATTCTGTAATACATCTAGACATGAAAACACTAAAAGAAACCTGTTTGAATATACTGCACTCTCACTCTTCATGTTGCCCTCTGATTATCTAACTGTGTTTCATTTCGATTACAATACATTTGATTTGAATTTAAATCCTTGCTAATTTAAATTGAGCTTATATTTTATACAATATTGAAAGTTCTTTGCTTCCACTCTCACCTAGACCAACTTATAAACAATGACACCGTTTTCTCCTGTTTTGACTCAATTAGTAAATAAACCACACTCCTGTATGTGTGTGTGTATGTGTGTGTATGTGTGTGTATATGTGTGTGTATGTGTGTATGTATATGTGTGTGTATGTGTGTGTGTATGTATGTGTATGTGTGTGTGTGTATGTGTGTGTATGTGTGTGTATGTGTGTGTATGTGTGGTGTGTGTGTATGTGTGTGTATGTGTATATGTGTGGTGTGTGTTTATGTGTGTGTGTGAATGTTCATAATGTTTATCACTTAGTTTACTATTTATTTTTATATTCCTTTTTTTCTATTTTAAACAAATGCTATTGGTTTGAGGAATAAGCAACTATATCAATTATATAAAGAACTCATTTTTTATTTCTAAACAGAACAGAAAACTTTAAAGTTTTAGGAAAATCAAAATGCAAAATACAATGACTAGGTAACACATCAAGAAAATATTCACTAGAATAGAATTTTTAAAGAGGCAATATAATTCCTGAAAATTTTTAGTTAGGAAATTTTTTACATAGATTCATCTAGAAAGAACAGTGTTCACTTCTTCTATGATAATGGAA
Organism: Micromys minutus; assembly: GCF_963924665.1. Taxonomy (NCBI): domain Eukaryota; kingdom Metazoa; phylum Chordata; class Mammalia; order Rodentia; family Muridae; genus Micromys; species Micromys minutus. The sequence goes on from NC_137958.1 coordinate 39,407,468, forward strand.
TCGATTAACTGCTATACATTTTTATAAAATGTATTTTTTGAGTCTAGATGCCTATATAAGCATGGTATTGATTTCTAAGCATGGTATTAATAGTTCTCAACAACTTTCAGATCTATTGATTGCTAGTTTCTCTTCTGTGTACCTACCTTGGAAATGACATTATTTATTTCATGTCATGTTTCATATGATTGGCTAACTATAATGCTAATATCAGATTTTCTTCTACATATCTAGGCAATGAGTGGTTGCAACATTTGGGTAGAATATGGTCTCACATACTACATTTAATAGATTAATTTTCACTAATCAATATTTAAGTGGTTTTATTATATCTTAATCCTTTTGAAGGCATAGCCCTCTGACATATATTGCAAGGTCAATGCATTTTATTTCTTAAGACAGAAAGATGTGATTTACCTATTAAAGTATTTGAGAAGAAATGGTAACAGTACCCCAAAGAGGAAGAGTCATCTAGAGCGTATCAACATGATACACATCTGGTTGAAAACTAAATACATTATGCAAATAGACAGATGTTTTCCATATATGTGTTGTACAGCCACAGTTCTCAGGTTTCATCCAGATGTTTAGCATCATGTGGACCTGCCTATGGCCTCTTTGTGACCTGTTCCATCAGGTAGACAGAGATTAAATGAGTTGTTTAAAAGCATTTGGGATTGGGTTTTTTTAATGTTCAGAAGTTCACTCAGCCTTAATTCCAGTGTTATTTTTTCAGTAAATAACCCTGAACCCAGAGTACTACATCTCCAGAGTAGATAATTAGTTCAGCTGCTTCTAACTAGAAATTAACTCATTTACTCTAAGAATAAGACGGTTATTTATCAGTTTGAATCACACAGTTAGAGTTTCATGTCCGCATGTTCTCACACACTGTTTCCCTCATTTCTTCAGCCTCCTGGTTTTTTTTTTTTTTTTTTCCTCTGTTGAAATAAAACTCTCACAAATTTGTATTTTAAAAAACCTGGAAATTAAACAAGTTACACATTAAATCAAGATTATGGGAAAATTTAGAGATTCAAATTGTTTTCAAACACTTGAACTCATGCAGGCGCACTCACTCTCATAAATAATGTGCTAATTACAAATTATTCTTTTCTGTTAATTAAAGCAGGTCAGCGGGATTTCTACTCGGCAACACTTAGCTTAAGTGCTCAAGTTACTATATGTACTTGAAACTAATGAATTCGAATTATCTTAAAATGTTAAGCTTTTTATTATTTTATGATGTTTGTAGCTCTTTTTGTAGTTATTCTAGTGCAGAGCTTTAATTTTGCATGCACATTTATCTGTCATTTTTAGAAATTAGGTTGGCAGTATTTATGAATAAAAATTGAATAATAGAAAAACCATTTTATAAGAAAAATCAAGACTTAGGTTTTACTGTCTCTATCTGACGTCAAAGAGCCAGTTCAAAAGCTCTTACCTATTTCGAATAATGTCACTAGTTTTTTGCTGTTAATGCTATTTTTTAGTTTTGGGTTTTTGTTGTTGTTGTTGTTGTTTTATGAGCAGGTTTTATGGATCCAAAACATGTATTGATTTGCATGTATCTATAGTTAATTTGTGTTGTGTTTGACCAAAATTATTGTGTGGTTTCATCTCTTTTCATTAGGTTGGAATTAGTATGGAGATTTTATAGGAGAAACGAGAAAAATGTAACCCCTTTAGTATGTGTCCTTGATCATCTCAACTTGTTTTCTCCAGAGCATACTATTTCCAGAAGGTGTCTCTGAAATTTTAGTTTATCATTTTGAACATTTAAAACCTGTAACTTTTTCTTTTCTGTGCTTTCAGCATGCAAAACAAATCCAGAAACTGATTACTATTTACAATATACAGCATTTAATTGATGGTCAGTAAATATCTGCCAAGAGAATAGTATATATACAAAAACAGGGGAACAAAAAAACAAACAAACAAACAAAAAAAAAAAAAAACCACAGATTGGCTTTCTCATCCTAAAGTGATATGATCATTATTTTGATCAATGATAATTAAGATCATTGATTATGTTGCTGCATGAAATTTGGCAAGCAGATACTATTCTGTTCTTCATTTTCCCGTACTTCTTTGTTTAGTTTCTACTTTGACTTTTATACTAATATAATTCTGGCAACCCTCAAACATGTCAATAATGCTTATTATCTTGAAATTTTAGCATATGTGGTGTTCTACCACATATTAATCATGTCTGTATATATTCATTCAGACTAAATGGAGAAGGACAGAAACAGGGAAAAAATCCCATGTATCAATGACCACAACATATTGATACTAAGCAAGACTTAACAATGACATCCTGAACTTTTGTAAGGATCTGCATCATCCACTTGAACATGTAATTCTTTTATGCTTTCTTGGAAACAGATTTAGTAAAGATATTTGCATGTGGCTATCAGAAATTCCACACTCATGTCACGTTTGCTACAGTCCAAATGATTCAAGTGTTACTCCAAGAACTTCAGCAGGTCAAAGGTCCTAGGTCTTCATGACTGGCCTGATTGCATTTAAAAGGCACACAGTGGTGAGTACTCAGTACAAATTTATGAGCTCAGAAAAGAAAAGAAAGGTCCGAGGGGGGAATGTATCAGTAAGTTTTATTCATGTGGGGCTTGGGTGTATGCTTCTTATAAAAGCGTGTGTTTGTAGAGAAAGTCTTATTTTTAACATTACATGTATAAAGTTTAAAAGACCCACCCTTTCATGAGGAAAATATAATGGGGCATATAATATTATCTCCAATGAGCTATAATTCCTAATGATATTTTAAAAAGTAAGTACTTTTGAGTGAGCCAAAGCAACACTATCCATGGTTTCTTAAAAGTATTAGAATTCTATGGACTGAGATTTATTTTTCTCCCCAAAGAAACAAAAAATAAGCATTATCAATAATACCAGAAAATTCATATTAATATTAATCATATATATATATATATATATATATATATATATATATATATATATATATATAATTCAACACAATGAAAACTCTGTAAAAACTCCGACCTGATCCCTGGCTTGCTAGAAGTCTAAAACACTTTATTAATTTCTTTTGAAAACTGTCTTCGCATATAGGAGTATAGTTGTTCTCAGCATCACCTTCAGGAGGACTGCTCATGTATTCATAATTGGGATGTGTTTTCCAGGATGCGGTTTCATCATTGTGTACATAAGATGATGATACTTATTAGACCAAAAGTTGAAATTGAACTGGATCTCAGATCTGTAAATATATTGCTCGTCTCAAGGATAATAAGAGATTAAAATCTGAGACATAAACAAATTATGAATTTTTTTTTTTGCACAAAACTGAGAAGCCTGCAAGTTACCTTTGCTGCCAGTGACTAGCTAGGAGAAGGGCATCACTGAAATTTTGGTAATGCACTTACCTGATTGTTTTTTGTGACGAGATTCCAAAGACCACACACCAATAATGGGAAAGAAGAGCGAGGGACAAAGGAATGTCTTTATCGGAAAAGCAAAGGTCCCTGTAGACTTTTGCTAACGTTGTGTCTTTTGTAACCATGTCCCATAGGCACAACTACTTTTATAGGAGACAGCACAATTAGTTTTCACCAGGATCCATTGCCTTCTCTAACACAATTATGTTTCTATTAGTAAGGAAGAATGAGGCAATATATTTTGTGTTCACAACTAGAGTACTCTGCCACTGAGATAGATATAACTTCATTAAACCTAAGAACAAAAGGTAACATTTAGCCTTCATCCAAGACATGGGGTATTAACTGCCAGGAGCAGTCCCAGGTGCTGGAGGTATGAACAAGAGTAAACACAACACATGCCTTACCCTTGAGAGCACATGCACTTTTAAAAGATGCTTATATTATTAAATAATTAAAATGTCATTTTAAATATGCTAGGGAGTGGATAAGGTATGGGGTAATAAAGGAGTACATTTTCCCTGCTTGGGAATGTCAGGAAACCATGGAACAAAGGTGAAATACAAGCTTAGCCCTGAAAGATGAGTAGGGGTTTTACAGACATGCAAAAGGAAGACAAGAAGAGAAGAGTAATATCTTTCCACTGGCCGGAAGACCATACAGACTAAAAGTGAAGTCTCCCATTCACATAGCAAGCACATGAAGCCCCTGCACATGAATTATAGTACCAAGAACTAGGGATAAGTGAATGAATAGAACTGATGTGGCCCTTATCGTCAAATTGCACATGGTCTCACTGGTCTTAGGCAAGTGCGTCCCAGGATGCCTGTGAAACTGTAACATGCTAGAGATCTGGGGCAGACCCTCTCCAAAGGAAGATTAGTAAGTCGGACAAGGAGCAGGCAACCAAAGGTCTAGGTTTCTGAGTTCCCACTTCTTACCTGTTACTACAGTTTTAGAAGGTCCACAAACGAGTTTGAATTTTATAAATCTAGATGTCAACTGTAAACAGGTTAACTTGAATCTAAGCCTCGATAATGAAATCTGGATGCTGAGATGATAGGGTACTCTGTGATAGGTCAGCAAGAGGTGAGACCTTAGACTGAACCTGTGGCCATGGTCACAGAAAGGGCAATACAGAGAAAACCATAGAAAACGATACTAGCAAGAGTTGGCGATGCACTGGAAAGGGGGGAGCAGTCAAAATAAATTAAGCAACCTTCTCACAGATTGCCTTTATTGGAGGAAGAGCTGGGCAATTTCCATCTGTCTTCATCAACACTGAATGGATGAGATTTGAAGATAGGAACAAGTTCAATATTTTGTTTAAGTTTATGCTGTCTGTTGTGTATCAAGTATAATATCCAGAATTAAAATGCAGTTTGTAGTCCAAATTTAGTATTGGGAAGGGATGATATAATAAATAATAGATCAGGGCAAAATCTAGGTGCTATTTGTAGATACCAGCCACTTATTTTGACAAACATTAAATACCAACTGCATTCCAAGGTAGTTTTTAGCATGTGGAGATGCTCTGCTGTGTGTGCATACATTCGTATGGATGGGTCTGAGAAGCATCTGTTTCCATGGTTTCACAATCTGGCTAGGCTACTAACCAATGAGCAACTGCACTTGATAACACAGTGAGTAGTTCTGTAAAGCAAAGGAAAATTGGAGGTTCCTGTGATAGAATCTCAGACGTGTACTGTTTTCGGGATGTCAATCAGAAAGACAGCCTTTGAGAAGAGGCATAACATAGCCTTTACAGAAGCCAGCCTAGTGTATCAAAGAGATTCTGGGCAAGATGGGGAGGACCCTTTCTAAATATGCGGTTTGCAAGGAGACCTAGCTTGCCTGGAGCAAAATAAGCAATGGCTGTGAAATTTAGTCTTACAGGCAGCAATTGGCCAGTTTATATACAATTTTATTCAAGAAAGAGAGGAAGTCCTTGAAGGTCTTAGAAAAGAAAATTGAAATGATGTCTTAACTTTTAAAAAGATTTACTTGGCCCACATGGGCAAAAATATGATGAAGAGAAAATGGAAAATGTACAGAAGGTCAGGGAAAGGAGTGATGGGCGTTTGGACCAGGATATTTTAGTTTCAGCCTTAAGGGATTCAACAGATATGAATGCATTTATGATGTTTCCTTGAGGCCTTGATTTGGAAGAGCAGAAGGTAAACAAAATCAGGGATGATTATAACACTTGGTCTTCATCCAACCAGTGGATTGGGAGGGAGCAGAGAAGCTCCACTGGCCTGTGGTGTTTGGTGGCAGCTCGTGGTAATATGCAGTTCAGATGCATTTTAATTTTTCATTAGGGGGCATGATCAAGACAGATAGACTGTCACAGAGAGTGACTTTTCTGGAGTCATGAAACTACTTTTGTGACTGCCAGTGTGTGGATGGGATAGAGGTAGAGGCTGTGGGAAAGAAACGCCCAAAGGAAAGATGTCCCTAAGCACACTAGAATTCAATGAGGGGAAATGATGGTTAAGTTCTTCTACAGGGTGATGAGCAGAAGGAGAGGAAACTTGGTATCACGTTTCCCAGATGATCACTGTGTAGGAATAGACAGTGGATAAGGAGCAAAGAAAGCAAGGTCACGATGTACTCTGTCCTGTTTCCTGTGGCTTACAAAATCCATCACTCATTTTATACCCCCCGTTTAAAACGTCTATACCTCACTATTAACTAAACTCAAATTTAATTTTCTTATTGAATATTCTCAGTATTTACATTTCAGATGTTATCCCCTTCTCAACCCATCCTATTTTCCCTTCCCTTCCCATTGGCTCCATGAAGGTGCTCCTCTCTCAACCACCCTCTTCCCACTCGGTGCCTTGGTGTTTCCCTACACTGGGAAAACAAGACTTCACTGGACCAAAGGTCTCTCCTCCCACTGATGCCAGAGAAAGCTATCCTCTGCTGCATATGCACCTGGAGCCATGGGTCTCTCCATGAGAACTCATTGGTTGATGTTTTAGTCCTTGGGAGCTCTGGAGAGTTTGGTTGGCTGATAATTTTGTTCTTCCCATGGGCTTGCAGACCTTTTCAGCTCCTTCAGTCCTTTCTCTAGCCCCTTCATTTGGGTTGTCATGTTCAGTCTGATGGTTAGCTACAATAAACCCAAACTTCTAGCTCAGTGGAATAGAGCTTTTCTGACCATCCGCACACAGATAAAGGTTCCCACTCATTACTAATGTCTTAGTGTTTTCTTGTGCTTAAATTCTAGAAATCCAGTATTTCACACAATTATTTTCTGTTTGGTGATGTCACCTACTCAGTCTCTGAAGGCTCAATAAAGCAGAGCAGAAGAAAGGGATTGGAAGATAATAGTAAATGAAAATATAACAGTAAGAAAGTTGGCACAGAGATATAATTTGTATTTAACTTTGCCCCTGGGTGGAAGCTCCCTATGCATATTCATCATCTACAAGGTTGACATTATAATCTCAAACTTTTCCTGAAGTTCAGACTTCTATTAGACAAGTTTAAAGATTTTTAAAACAAGTAGATATAGAGAGAGAATAAAATATGCTTTAAAACATACATACTGACATTTCCTCGTGTCTCTTGACACAAACCAACTGTGTGCTGGTACAATGAGAAAAGAAATGAATCAAAGATAGAATTCTTCCGCAGAAGGCATTTGCATGCATGTGTAAGTGGAGAGGGAGAAGGAGTCAGTTCCGAAGAGCACCAAAGACAACCGCAGTGCATAGAGGAGAAATTATCAGACAACTTGCCTCAGGACACGTGTCAGATTGCAGAAGAGAGAAGGCTGAACTTCCGGAGGTGATGGCTACACAGTTTCACCACAAAATAAATTTTCGTCTTACTAATCTAATACCAAATTCATAATTCATTAGTAATTTTAAAGAAATATATCCCACTGAGCTGTTTCCAGCCAGCTTTTGTTAGATTTTACTTCTCTTGATAGCTTATTCTATGAATTTAAGGTTATATTTAGTTGTTAATGTTTCATCATATACAATTATTTATTTTTGTCCAGTTCATAGTATTTTATTTAGTTCTCTAAGTAATTTTGAGGAAAGCAGAAAAAATATATTAGTTTCTCTCCCTTTTAAAAACATGTTATAAACAACTAAAGGTAAATGTCAAATTGATAAAAAAATAATTTAGAAATTCAGTCATACCGATTACATTTATTTATTACGAATTTGTATACTAACCATTACACTATTTTTAGTTATGAATATGATTTTTGTATGATTTAAGTATTTTTCACATAATTGCTTATTATCTTGTATGTGGTGAATTCATGTAATAGTGCCTCTTCACAGGCATCCCCAGATGGTGAATATGAGCTTCTCAAATTGAGCAGAGAAAACCAGTGCTTGATATGAGAGAAATGTGTTTTTCAATCCCTTCATTAACCTGCATTCTCTTACAGGCTATCCCCACCTTAGTCTCGGGCCTTGCAGATTGTTCAGAGAGAGGCATTTGTGTTCCCATAGAAACAATGTTGCAATGACCTCATGCTAACTTTCAGACACTTGCTCATGACTGAAATGTAGCTCCAGTAATGCAGTTAGAATGTCTGGACAAGGCTGTGCCTGAGCCCAGGTCACTGTGGCTGCTAAGAGGTCAATGAGGACAGAGATAAACATTCTGTGTAAGACTTCTTACAGATGCTGAGAAGCAGGGCTCCTAGCACAATCCCAGAAGCAGTGTTTTATGATTCTCTAGAGAGTATGGAGTGGACAAAGGATATTATGTCAAACAAAGATGTAGTCTTTGAGAAAAACGGAGAATAAAATGGATAATTTGAAACATGTTATTATCATTTCATTCGTTTACATCTCAAATGATACCCCACTTTCTGGTTACCTACTTCAAGCCCCCACACACCATGATATCCCACTTTCCAGTTACCCCTCCACCAACCACCAACCAAGGAGTATACCTGTAGGGATAAATGGCTTCAGATACATATGTAGCAGAGGATGGCCTTGCCTGACAGCAGCAGGAGGGGAGGCCCTTGGTCCTAAAGAGGTTTGATGCCTCAGAGTAAAAGGATTCTGGAGCAGTGGGACATGAGAGTGTGGGAGCAGCCTCCTCATACAGGCAAAGGGGAGGAGGGGAGAGCAGATGTGGGTTTGGTGGGAGGTCTAGACTATAGGAGAACCATAAATCAGACCAGCCTATGTTATCCTTCCAATGGGGCTGCAGTCACCCTCTGCTCCTCTAGTCCTTCTGTCAGCTCCCCCACCAGGTTCCCTGAGTTCAGTCTGATGGTTGGATCCAAGCATCCACATCCACATTGGTCAGTTGCTGGACAAACCTCCCAAGGAACCACATCACTAGGTTCCTGTCAGCAAGCACTTCTTGAGGACAGCAACAGTGTTGGGTTTGGTGTCTTCAGACATGATGGGTCCCCACATAGGGCTGTTTCCAACTGGCCCTTCCTTCAATTCATCTGTTGTCCCTATTCTTTCTTTGGACAGGGACATTTCTGAGTTAAAAAACTCATAGTCACTTACATGCATTAAATAGTCCAAAATACTTAGAAAAGAAATTTTGAACACACTCAAAATGAAAAAGAAATGAAAATTTAAGGCAAAGTGAACATAAGCAAGTGTATGATCACTATAACAAAAATCATATTGTAGTGTATATTCTTATGAATACAAACCAGTGTTAAAGTTTTACCATTGAAATGTATACGTGAATCAAATGTCATACTGTACCCCGTAGATGTGAAACAAGTGTGTTATTTAAAATATGTATAGATAAAACTTAATTTTTTTAAAGTTTAAGAGCCTTTAAAATTTAGTATCTTTTTATTGTTGTTTTTGTTTTGTTCTGTATTTTTTTTTTGGCTTGGTTTTGTTTCAAGACCAACTTTCCCTTTGCAACCACCCTGGCTCTCATGTAACTCACTTTATAGAACAGCCTGACCCCAAACTCACAGATATCCTCTTCCTCTTACGCCGGGAGTGCTGGGATTAACATGTGATCAATGCCTTACAAAATTCAGCATTTTCTATTATTTTTCTAAGCTTTTATTCCAGCCTAAATGAAAAGAGGGTACTCATTCGTTTTTAAATGTTTTTTAATTGATTGCTTTATTTATTTATATCCCAAATGTTGTCCCACTCCAGGCTTCACCTCCCAGAGTTCTCCCACCCATCCCCCTCCCCCTCACCTCTGAAAAGGTTCCCCTTCCCCCAGATATGCCACCACCCTGGGGCATCATGTCTCCAAAGACTTAAGTACATCCTCTGCTTACATGTGTGCCAGTGGGTCTTAGTGCACCCCATGTATGCATTTTGGTTGGTGGCTTCGCCTCTGAACTACTAAGAGTCCAGGTTAGTTGACACTGTTGGTCTTCCTATTGGATTGGCTATGAGTATCTGCATCTGTCTCAGTCAGCTGCTGGTAGAGCCTCTCAGAGGACAGCCATACTAGACTCCTATCTACAAGCACAACATGGCATCAGTAATAGCGTCAGAATGGTGGCCTCCCGAGGAATACATACCAAGTTGGATCAGCCACTCCTTCAGCCTGCTCCATTTTTGTCACTACACTTCTGTTAGCCAGAAGCAATTTGTAGCCAAAAGTTTTGTAGGTGGATTGATGTCTTCCCCATTTCTCCATGGGGTGGGGGGTGTCTGACTACTGGAAGGTGGTCTCTTCAGGTTCCATATTCCCACTGTTATGCATTTCAGCTAAGGTCACCCATACTGAGTTCTGGGAGCTTCTCATATCCCAGGTCTCTGAAGCATCTCAAAGGTTCCTTCCACCATCACCCCCTCCTTGTCAGCTGCATATTTCCATTCATTTTCCTAGGCCGCTAGGTATCTCTACTGTTTGTTTCCACATCTTATCCTGCCCTCCCGTTCCCCTACCTTGTCCCTGTTCCCACACAGGTCCCTCCTTCCCTCTGCCTCCCACAATTGTTGATTGTTTTGTTGCTCTTTCTAGTGGGATTAAAGCATCCTCCCTTGGGCCTTCCTTCTTGTTTAACTTTTTAGGGTCAATGGGGTGTATCAAGAGTATTCTGTAATTTTTGGCTAATATCCACTTATCAGTGAGTATATACCATGCATGTCTTCTGGGTCTGGGTTGCCTCACTCAGGATATTTTCTAGTTCTATCCATTTGCCTGCAAAATTTATTATGTTCTTGTTTTTAACAGCTGAATAGTATTCCTATGAGTGAATTTCAACTGAAAGATCCTAAATTTTAGAATTTGATATAAAGTGGTTCTTGTTGTTCATGAAAAAAAAAATCTTTCATTTGTCATTTTATATATTTTTCTTCATCTTTTCATATTAGCATACTTAACTGCAGACACAATTAAATATGCATTTTAAGCAGTTTACATTCTGCATAATATTTTATTTAGATACACGATTCAATGAGATTTATGAAATAAGAGTATATTAATTTATTTTATCTATATCATTTCCTTTTATCTATACTATTATTTTCTTGCTATATGTTTTTCTAAGTGACTTAGTCAAAACAGCACTTAACAGTGAGACACTGCTGTATTAACAAAATGCAGTTTACTAAGATTTACATATAACAGAAAATAGCCTTTTTTGTCCCAACAGCCTGCTATGTTTTGAACCTTTAAAAATGTAAGTTAAAGAGTTTGTTAATTATGTGATAGCATTTTTCAGGGAGTTGCCACAGAAATGAAAAAAAATTTAAAATGCCCTGCTGTTCTTTGCCCGTTTTCTTCACCAACACCTTTCCACTTCCTTGTATTCTGCTGGATACTTTTGCTTTGCCAGAACCCCCTTGGGACATTTTTATAGTAACTTTGTATCTCCCTGGATGCTAGCTATCCTGTGGATAGATACATAGGAGGTACTGTTTATACTGTCTGGCATTACTTGTTCTGTTTACCCGCAGTGCAGGACAAGGCTTGGCTGAGACCAAAACAGTCCCTAATAAATGTCCAAGGAGGTAACAGCCATAGAGACACAAATTGTGAGGTTCTAATTTGTTGCCGGCTGGATGAGAAGGTGACAGTACACTTCTCTTTATTCTTAATAGTGACTTTATGACTGTGGACTCAAAGGAAAGTCTTGAGTGTGTACTTTGGATTTGTCCTCAAATTTCAGAGCATCTCATTCGTGTAAACTAGGGTCCCAGCTGTTGCAGACTTTGTAATGACTTAGTATTGGGCTCAGACATCGAGTTTCTGCCAGAGGACTCTGGTGGTAAGCATTCTCCTATAACAAGAGGCAACTGATAGCAGTAGAAATGTCAACCGATTCACAATAGTGGGGGTCTCAGGATCCAGCATAATGGCTTAACTTCATCCTATAGAGGAGAGGAGCAAATGCCTCATTGTCCAGTCCTGGTGAACAGTAATCTGAGATGCCACTCATGCAAATGAAGATAATTGCAAGGCAGGGCCAAGATATAGCCTCCATGAAACAGTGTGCTGCTCTTAAATAGGTCATCTTGTGATCACAAGGAGCCTGCACAGGGGCAAGAAAATCCCCCTTCTATGAGAGGCTTAATATCTTTTGAGACATTGGGAGAAAAGGGCATTTTGCACAAAGGCCTTGGGATTTCCCCAAGAATCTGAAGCATCTTCACCAAGTAACCCTACGTAATAAAGTTTTAATTACCAGTTTCAACTATCTAGCTTCAGAAGCATTCTTTCCTGGTTCTTCTCTGATAGGGAGTCAAAATAATTTCATTTCAAAAAGGAAAACATTGAACTGGGAAAGCATTAGCCTTAAAATGCATAGTTAAACTATTTACTTTAAATAACTCTTCCCTTGGGCAGAAGCTTTACATGTTGCTTAATTGAACCCAGTTTTTGAAAGAAATTTTAATATATTCTCTGTCACGGGATGATATGCTAGGTCCGTTTGTGCCTGTGGGGTTTTTTATAGTTTTACCTCTTAATTTTAGTTAACACTTAAAGCATAGTGACATGAAACTCACCCAATATGTACACTGTTTGCCAATAATGAGCTCTCTCTAATGATACTGTCCTAGTGTAATTATTTTGAAAGACAGAGTAGGGGTCCTGTCCAGAAGATGGTTCAGCCAGTAAACTTGCTACAAAGCCGGTTGATCTTAAGTTGCATCCTCAGGATGCCCATGGTAGATGAAGTGAATTAACCCTAACTCAACCTCTGACCTCAACAAATTTACTATGATACCCAGCAACTGCTTTTGCTCCCACTATATATGTATATGTGTGTGTGTGTGTGTGTGTGTGTGTGTATGTGTGTGTGTGTATTAATTAAAAAATAAATGTAAAAGTTACAGAAGATCAAATATATTTCAGTTAAGTATATTATTCAGTTTATAATGTAATAGGAAGAACATAGAATGAAAAGCAACACTATCAGGCGGTTACTTACATGCCAATCATTATGCTGCAATTGGCTCATTGTATGTGTCCTGGATACTTGCATTTTTCATTTTTCATAGCAGAATAGAATTCCTCCACATCCATTGAGTGAATTAGGGACATATCTGCTATACTGGTCCTTTACCTCTCTCATCCTAGAGAGAGGAAGATGCCTAGGAATGGAAAGCTTGTTTTAAAGCCTCAATTTCTAAGACAGGACAGAAGAAATAGTCATCTAGGTTTAGAAAATATAAGAAACAGTGAAAGCCAAAAGTGCAGCTCACACTGGAAGAGCATTCTCATGTGCTCTGCGGAACTGTGTGTGGACACAAATGTTCTGAAACTGTGTCATGATAATAGCATCCATGAAAATGCAAAACCTGAGAATGATATGGCTCAGCAATTAAGCTTTGCAAGATAAAGATAGATTATAGGAACTCGGCAACATCATTCTAAATTTCCAATATTGGGAAAATCTGAAAAATGTAACAGATTAGGATTATACTAAATGAAAATGAATTTTCTAAGAATTGAAGACACTAGGGCTTTAGTAAACTTGAAGCTGAATAAACATCACCTAGACATGGTGTCCTTTATACATAATTTTCCTTTAATAAACCATAAGTCAGTAAATGTTCAAAGATTTCTTTTTAATCTGAGTACATTTTTTGTTAAAAATAAAAAAAACTCAAATGAACCTAAATGATACCTAAATTTTTATGTAAATAAAATTATTCTGAAGATTTATTTTCTTATTTTTAAAGTGTGTGTGTGTGTGTGTGTGTGTGTGTGTGTGTGTGTGTGTGTGTGTGTATGTGTGTGTGTGTGTGTGTGTGTGTTCATGTGAGTTAAGATACTACTAGAGGCCAAGAGAGGTTGTTTGTCTAGACTTATGATTTAAAGACACATTGGAGAATGGCTTTTCTGTTCCTTAAACAGAATAAAATAAGCAAAAGCTTGAATGAAGAAAGTAAGAATAAATAGTTATTGCTTTGTATGTTGAGCTTTGAAAGTAATGGACATATATAAGGAATATTAGTGTAAACAACTCATGGGTAAAACACTAATATTACATCTTAATCAAAGAAATAAATCTGAAATACGCTGATATTAGTGCTACTGTAGCCAAAGCTTTAGAGATCTATAAAGAATCAACCATACGAAATGCTATCAGAGTTCTTGAGTGCTGGGGATACTGTATTCTTCACAATATATAAGTTACATGTCATACATCCTAAACTTGCTAAATTACCCATCCTTTACCAGTTCAGAAGTGTCTAAGGCAACATGCGTTTAAATTAAGCACTTGTTATTGAGTGTCAATCAATGTTGTACAGTTCTAAAAATGTGGATATTTGCTAGGTGTTAAGGATAATAAGGAATATTCCCCAGCAAATATAGCAATGCAGCAAGCTTGCCTCTTTTTTCTAGAAACCTGGTTGTGCTAATAACTCTGGGTTCACTGTCTCGGATTATATATGCTTCACACCCTCCAGTGTGGTCCCTCTTTAAAGAAATTGAAATTAGGCTGAGGTGTGAAAGCAAACATTAAAGAGATGAATGATCACCTCCAGGATCAAATAGACATGTCATACAAGCAAGCAGTCCTGCTGGACTTCACTACCAACACATTCATAAATGTTTATATCAACTGAATGGTTATTATTGTACAGGGCTTTTTTATAATTTTGTTTACAATTTACTTATACAAATATATGCCAAAGATTTAAGTAACACAAATGATTCGCAAGCAGAATTACTTTCTAACCTTTTTTGTAGTATTAAATGCTTGGAAATCCAGGTCACTTGACAAATGCTTTTAGGAGAAAAGACCAGAAGACTCCATATAAGTCATATCAGTGTAGTTGTTGGTGGGCTGAGAACCTGAATATTATCACTATCATCTTGTACCTTATTTTGGTCAAAAGATCACTTGTTTTGTAATGTTAATATATTCTAAAGCTAATGTATTCTAAATGTAGTAGCTGGAAAAAAAATGCTAATACCTGGGTCCCACCCACAAGTGAGTTTGCTCAAAAACTCTGCAGATTTTCTTTAGGAATTAGCTTTTGAGTGTTAGATAAGGAAGAAGTGTGTGTGTGTGTGTGTGTGTGTGTGTGTGTGTGTGTGTGTGTGTGTGAGAGAGAGAGAGAGAGAGAGAGAGAGAGAGAGAGAGAGAGAGAGAGAGAGATCCATGTATATATTTGTTTCATAATTTATATTAACCTAAAGCACAAATTTGATGATCTTAATATAAATTTAGTTCATTAGTTTATTTAGAAAATGTTTTGACTAATTGCAGTTTCTTGTTGAAAATTATACAATAAATGTTGGGGTTCATTGTGTCCACTGCTGTGAGAAGAGCTGGTCTCTGTGCTTTAAAACCAGTCTCAGTGAGAAGGGAGTTTTATGGAGGCCCTCTTTACAGCAGTGTGGCACAGAGATACTAGGCTTAACATTGGGCTGAGAACTTGAATTCCTGAGGACCCTCTGGCAACTGTCCTTTTCTTTCTAGGAATACTGATTCTAGCTTTAGGAGCCTTCCCTCAGAGGATTTGAGCTTTACCTTATCTCCATACACTTTCTCAGATGGTTTTGCCCTTCCCATGGCTTTAGTCTCCTGGGATTAGTCTCCTGCCCATTGAGTACTTGTGCTAAGGTCTTCTACCTCAAGGTTCTTTCCTTAGATCTACTAGAGCTCTGCCTCCTGCAGGTTTCCAGCAGGATCATGACCTTTGCCTTAGGGTTACTGGCTACTGAGCAGTATCAGGGGTGAAAGGAAAAGCCATACATTTTCATCATCTCTGCCTACAATGGCAAGAAGCTAGATGGTGAACTCTGGAATAAAGGGCTCGTTTGCTCTGCTTGGTTGGCCTTTGTCATGTGCATGGGCATATTTCTTCCTCATGAGTCATGAGCCTAGGCCATCCATTCATAGCCTAGTCCTTGTTAAAGAAAAGCATCCCAAGGCCTTGTGTTACTTTTTAATTTATGCTTTTTTTTATTTATGTTTGGTAATTTGTTGAAAATAGGTAAGATGGTTTTAGCCCTCATGCTGATGAAAATTTTGTTTCATTAATAAGATACATTTAAATACCATTAATGGGTGCCTACCTTAAATTTTTTTAAAAAACATGGTATAGAACCTTTTAGTGACATTTCTAAAATACTACTTCTAAAGATCACAAGATTTGGTTTTCAACAATACCAGTTAGTTGTTATTTTACAAGGCATCTTCTATTTTACCTGGCAACTTACTTTCAACTCCATCAAACATAGTTCATAGACCCCAAAGGTTTTTTAGTAGGAAATAGTATTTTGTTCAGTTACAATCAATGTTGACATATCAATCAATGCTTATTAACATATTTGATAGTTACTTTTTCAATAGCTTGAATAAATTGGTTCAACCCATCGAAGACACCATCTATAAGGAGAAGAAAATAACTACATGAAGGAGTGTGGGCAAACAACCTAATTATCCCAACTTGAGCATGTATGGCAGAGGAGCATATTTTGTGAATAAAAGGAGAGAGTGTGTATAAAGATGAAGATTAAGAGTGGTGTATATCAAGCAATTTTTGTCAATTCTTATTTTTTAATCATTTTACTAAACCCCTTCCTTTTACTGCCTTTAATTATATGCAGTCTATATTTATATTGTCTTAACTATACTTAGCACATTTTGACTTTCTCCTACATTCAATAAACCTTTGGAACAGATATTATTTTTTATATACTTGTGTGTTTATGCAGATATGATGACCCACGGCTTAAGGAGGATCAAGTGTATCCTACAAATGCATTTATAACAAAAATCACCACAGCCCACATACTCTCAAAGGAGATTTAAATACATGTTTTTTAAATGTCACTAGACATTATTGTGTTAAAGTATTCTTTTCATCCAATGAAGCACTCACCTATAGAAAATCCAGGTAACAAAATATTTAATATTTATTGAGGTAAACTTTGAAGAATTACAGTATGTTGGGATACTGTATTAAATTAATTAAAATGTATATACCTACTTGGCAAAGACACTATAAAATAAAATCCAAGACTTATTTTCAAATGTCTGGTATTCTACATTTGAGAAGAAACGCTAACCTCTAGAGAAATCATATTATTTCAAATTTCTTCATCGAGAATAATACTAATTTATATTTCAACTTTAGGGTATTTTAAAATATATTATCCTGTTTGATTTCACTAATCATCTATAGCAAAGTAAAGTATTTTCAGTCACATTTAATAAATCATAAACTTGAGTTCCAGTGAGATTATATTGTCCATGCTTATCAACTAAAAATAAATAAAAGATGTCTTGTGAAATTGAGTCAATATATTTCTGCACAATGGTTATTTCTTAGTTGTAAAGAGAAGTTTTGGTATAGTGAACTCTACTAATAATCCTGAAATCAAAGGTAAATCTCTCTCTCCCTCCCTCTCTCTCTCTCTCTCTCTCTCTCTCTCTCTCTCTCTCTCTCTCTCTCTCTCTCTCTCTCTCTCTCTCTAAAATCTAAAAGTAGCCAGTCTTCAGAATGTAAAACAGTATCTTCTACATTGTAACTGACTCATTCTTTAAGGCGATAAGTCCCCTGTCAGGTTGAATGTCAAAGACTGGTTAAGTAAAGGCAGCACAGACTGAAGTAGTGAATGCTGTGCAACTCATTAAACAGTTCTGGAGACAGTGTTTCTGAAGAACATGTCTGTTTTCTTGTGTGCCATCAATATATGGAGAAGCACATTTTTATAATCTAATGACACATTTAAGATTACTTCCTTTAACCTATTTACTTTGTATCCAGGAGAATTGTGGGTAGGAATGTCCTCTTCCGTTTCTCTCATACAGAATGTTGATCTCTCATTTACTGTTGACAACAGTCTCTGTGACTTCAGTCTGTCTTTCCTACCCTGTATGTCACCAGCTATTCTTCATGCTTCACCACCATGTCTCCCTCTCTGGAGATGTCCATGAGACACTTGCCTATTGAAGCTTCAGTTCCTCTTTATCCCTGTAGCCCACTGTCAATCTTTTTTTTTTTTTAACTTAAAAAGCAAGAAGAGTATCTCAAGCTGTACTTTCACAAATATTTAACTTTTATAAATTACAGAAACTATAAATATATCCAAAATTTCCCTTCATGAATGATTTTTCTTATGAGATATAATTTATACATAAATGTTCAATTTGTTTTTTCCTCAGGTCACTCTCAGAGTGTCCAATAACACAAATCTAATTCCCCAACATTTTTGTTACTTTTTTAAAAAAGCCGATGATCTTTTCTATTTTCTTATCTATTGCTTCTATTAATATGTACTCCAGAGCCCCTCTGTTTCAGGCATGTCCCGTGAAAGAGCATCTAATATGTGAGTTTTCAAACTCTTGATTTCTTTCATATATACTATTGTATTTAAAGTTGATCCATGTTATAGCATGTTTCAGTATTATATTCTCTCTAAGGAAAAGTGTTATTTCACTTCATATATAGTACATATTACATGTGTGTGTGTGTGTGTGTGTGTGTGTGTGTGTGTGTATTCACTCATGATCTTATAAAAATGGGTATTTATATTTTGACCACTCTGTAATGTTTATTCAACATAATATGACAAGCTACTAACTTTTATTTATATGTTGATCAACCTCTCCCTCTCCCTCCCTATACCCAATACTTCCTGTGTCTGATAAACACCATTCTACTCTCAAATTCTTTAATATTCTTATTTTTAATATTGACCTATTAGTAGAATTATGCAATGTATGTCTTTCAGTAAGCTGATTTATTTCATTTAACACAGTTGATCGCATTGCTTTATGATTCAATAGTTTTTTTCTTTTTTTAAAATTTTTCTGTGAACATTTTCTTTGTTTCTTCGTGGTCATTTGTATTGTTTTCATTCTTCGGCTAATATGAATGCTGTTGCAATAAATATACTACTTCAGAGGTGTCTTTATCAAACTAAATTTATTTCCTTATGAAATCCAGCAGAGGGATTAATGGATCATATGTTAGTTCTAAATTTTTACATTTTAAGTGACCATCCAACTATATTTTCCATAATGACTTACTAACTTAAATTCCTATCAAGAGTGCACCCAGGTTACTCTCTCGGTCTTTTTGCCACCAATTGCTTTCTGTTGTTTTAGAGACTACTTTGTGTGTTGCATGCCATATCTCATGGTGACTTGCTTTGATATTCCACATGATGAATGGGATTCAGTATTTTCTATGCTTGTTGTCCAGTGATATGTTTTATTTTAAGAAATATGCATCTCTATGGCTTATTTAATTTTTAATTGTGTTATTGTTATTGCTTGCATGTTTGAAGCACTTTTGTCGAAAAATCAATTGCCTGTAGACGTGTTAGTCTCCTAGTAGATGCTCTACTTAGTCTACTTGGTGTATGTGTTTAACCTCTGTCTCTCTAGCCTCCTCACAGGTCACTGCCTCCTCTTTTCATCTCCTTTCAACATGTCCCTTGACTCTTGGGCCTGTATCTCCCTCTGTCTTCATTCATATTATCAGCACTCTTAACGATCTATCTTCCTTCTAAAATTGTTGATCAGTTATCTCTGGGCACTACTAACTTATGGTTTCATAGAGGAAGTAAGCCTGTGCCTCTCCTCCCCATGGTCCCCTTCTTTCTTCAGACTTTGCCAGTCCAGTTTATGTTCTCCCAATCTACCACAAACATTACAGTCTGAGTTGTTGTTGATTTCTAGCTCTTCCCCTCGTAGCCAAATCTTTAACCATGCTAGTGTTGCTGTTGCAGTGTCTCTTGTGACACTTATTCTTAATTTACATTGTTTGCAACCTTTCAACATCCAGTTAGATACTATTTTTCAAAACAATAATGTCTGTGAAGGCAGAAGCAATGCCACATGTCACAAGTCTTCAGGCCGTGGCCGCGTGGCTGATGGTACATGTATAAACTGTAATAGTAAGTCAAATCATACCTTGTATGCTTCTAATATTTTTCTAAATACTGCATCTGGGATTGTCCTTTTAAACTGACAAGAAATATCCAAAAAGAATATTTAAATAATAGCTTACTTTCAGACAATTCTATAATTTAGTAGCAATTAGTCTCCAATAAACATCCAAACAAAAGTATAATCTTGGGAGCAGAGAGATTGCTCCATGGTTACAAGGTGCCAATTTGACTCCCAGGACCCATGAGGTGGCTCATATCTATCTGTAACTTCAGACTCAGAGGATCTGTCACACTCTAATGGCCTATGCAGAACGAGGCATAGATGTGGTACACAGACATCCCTGCACACAAAATACCCACACAACTACTTTATTTTAATTTGTAAAAGATAATGTTACCCTCACAAGGAAAAAATAACACTAAAGCATATGAAAAACAAAATCAAGTAAATTCAAAGCATGCTTGAAAAAAAAAAACACTATACTATTTTGTAGCTGAGAAAATAATAACAAGAAAACACAAATAGAACACTCATTTCTTAGCTATGATCTATGAAAAAAAAAAGATGTGGTAAAACTGTAACTTTAGAAAAACATGGTGCCAATTGATTGTTTCATTTCACACTTGAAACTTTGAAAGTTGGTAGAATTCACTTATATGTGAATGATGCATAGTTAGTAGGGCTTGGTTAATATGAGTGTTCCACTGAAGGACTCCATAAATGATTCATTTCCACTGACAACAGGAGAGAAGCTAAGAGATGGAAAGAGATGGCATAGTCTGCCACTTAGTGCTCTTTCTGGCAGCCTATCGAATGCCAGCTCACAGGAGGAGTGTCCATTTTATCAAACTGAGTGCAGGATTCCAGATTGGAAAGAACCCAGCCGACCTCCACCATTAGTCCCAATTTCCTAAATGTGTGAAGGCTTGAAAGCTGTGCTGTAACACACTGAATTCTGAGTTTGGGTGGGACTCAGGAGAACTTCATTGTTATTTCTGAAGAGAACTTGTTGACCCAAGGCAGCGTCAATGCCTTGATTTGTCTCCACAGTGGATCTTCTCAGCTTGGCATCTGATTGGTAAACAGGAAGCTTGACAAGTCATTACTCATTCCTACTGAGTCTGAAAAATAAGTGATTTTAGCTTTCCAATTTGGCCTCATTGTGATGCACAATATAAATCCAATATATTCACACATTTATCCTCTAACTTTATACAAATGTACTGTAGAAAATAATTATTTCAGAAATATTTTTAATAATTATCTTTTTTCCCAACAAACTTAGTCTAATTATGTATCATGCATGATCAAATGAGGGGGTCAATAGCGACAGATGCATAATTTCACTCTGATAGATTGCTGTTTGAAAATAGGTTATGACAATTAGATGATTAATCTTCCTCTATTAAATAGCGCTATGAGACTTCAGATCACATTTACCAGTATATTCTCTTTAGTGTGAACATAACAGGAAGAAAGGGAAAACAGAATAGAGATTCATACTCTCTGATAAATAATCTAAATAGACTTCTAATGAACTACACTCAGGAAAATAGCTGGAAAATGAAATTCTGTTTGGAGCCTTGCTTTAGGAATTGTATTCAGAATAATACGTTAAATGCACAAAGTTTTAAATGTTAAAAGATAGAAGTTTGGTGAGTGAAAAACCTTAATTGTTCTGCTTGCAGTTTCTTTTTGGGGTGCTGAGTATCGGCAACGCCTACACCCCTTGTCAGTGTACTTGGGAGTGCCTGTGTAAACATTCTTGTTTCGCCGGCTCCACATAGTCACTTCTTGTCTTGTATTTCTTGTGACCTCGCTATCTGAAACCAATTACAGGAGATCCATTTGGACTGTTTCTATTTTCATAAGAAGCCTAGGCAGCAGTGTTTTTCTCAGAGATGAATATCAACATCAAATATGCTTCTGAGTGCTTTGTTATTTATGTTTCAGAGAGATTTTGTAGCCTTCAGCTCTCAAGAATGTGTCACGCTGTGCTGTTTATACATTGAAGATATTAATGGGTGTAGATGTCATTTTTCATTTTAATGTCTCAAATGCAACAAGCTGATAGGTTAAGCATTTCTATTTTTATGAGGAGGAATATGAATGATGTCTGTTTTCCCTTAAATGTACATATCTATTTACTTAGAGAAAATATGTTACATATAATCCTTAGAATGCTTTATATTTTGCTTTTCTGGTTATCTCTAAATTATGTGCAAGTGATTTTATTTCTGGTGCATCATTACAATATTCATCAAAAAACAATTACATATTAAAAACTTGACAGGTTTTTCTAGCAGTTCCCAAAGCTTTTCACCTTACATTTATTTTTCACAGTGACCTATTCAGTCTTTTGTGAGGCTCACCACAACATGCAGTTAATACTATGGGAGACCAGTGACAGGCCTGAACTTTGCTCCTCTCTCTGAAGTTTGGCTTACTTAAAATTGTGCAATAACAGAGTTGATATTTTCTATAAATATTTTAGAGGACAAAGTGCCCTCGGTTCTAGAAAATGTGTTTTCTCACACCTTTGCTACTACCAAAAGTGTAACTCGGATCTTCTAATAAATATTTTTATTCTTTTCTAAAAATATTTACTATTATTCCATTTTGAGCATATCCTATCTTAAGCCTCTCTAGCCTTGCTAATAACTGTTAAGGAAGGCCCACCCTTAGTTCAAATCCAATGTGTTTTTGGAACTCAAACTGAATCTGGCTGCCTTCTCAGTCTCTCTTACTCATCCAAAAAGAGGTTCAGTCTTTATTAAAGGAACTTTGCAAACAGCCCCTGGGTTTCTGTTCTAAATTAATTCTGGAAGAGAAAAGCATATGAATCTAGGTGTGTCTTAAACTTCATGAGGATAACTGGCATTTACTTTTTATACTCATCAATACGAAACCAGCAAGTGACTTTTAAATTAATAATTTGTGTAATTAGACACAGTACCTTCTATTGATAAGACTGCTTCACTTCATAACTTTTCATCTTTTGACCAGTGACCATAATAAAACATCAGGATGAAGGAAGTGTCTCTGAGCAATTGTTTTTGAAATCCAGTCCTAAAGAGTTACCTAGAATGTTGGGAATGAAACTGTCATAAGATGTATGTGACTAGAACATAAACTGCCAGAGATTTTTACTTGGGAGGGGGGTGGTTAAGGCATGTTGAATGCTTGGGATTTTTGCTTATTGCTTTGTTTGGTTGGGGTGTTTTTGGATTGGATGGTGGGTTTGTTCCCTCTCCTTTTATGCTTAACACAGCAATTGCTAATACTCCAGGAAAGAATGTTGCACAAGGAAAGTGACTTACTTTTCATTAACCACTTGTATTGGATGATGACCCTCAAGCATTTCTAAGATACTCTACATGTAGATGAATATAAAGAAGTAAAGAGGCACATTTTAATTGACTGTCCTGAGAGCTGCTACTACTACTCTCTTACCAGGAGAGAAAGTGGATGCATTTGTCTAAGTCATTTGTGAAAGTCATATTTTCACATACAGAGGTTCTAATACAGAGCTGTCTAGTATTTTCCTGTGGCCACTGGTGATCACATTTAATGCTGGTGAATTTGGGGTGTTGAGATGAAGGAACACCATTCAGGGAAAAAAATAACCCAGAAATGTGGACGAAGTGAGAAAACAGTAAGCTTAGAACCAGACAAATGAATGAGCTCTCCTCCTGTCTTGAGACTTTAATTCTGTGACTTGGGTTACTTGTCCCCAAAATGAGAATCCAAGTCTTGACATAGTCAACAATTTTATCCGGTTCTAGAATTTTGAAATTGTGTTAGCATTGACTGACAAGGCAACCAGAATATTGTAAAGGTTTGGAGATCTATCAGATAAATGTAGTATGTAAAATCTATGGACATCATTCATGAACAAATATAGCTTCTTTTTGGATTGGTGTGCTAACTTAAATATTCAAGTATAAAAGGATCATAATGTTTTTCTTCTAGGTTCTGAAAACATATGAAGTTGCATATATACATCATGTAAATCATCTTTACAAGTGAAAATGATTTATTATGATATCTAGTGTTTTCTTTTCCCACAGTTTTGTGCATTGATAATTAACAATTGATTTCTTTGACAGAATAGAGGTTCTGTAAGACACAGGGATGCTCACTGTTCCAGAAAGAGAGTGCCCTTGAATAAAGCGTTCATAAATAGTGTGTGGCCTTAAAACAAGTGACAACTCTAGACATTACTGTTTGCACACTTGTCAAATGAGTGCTTCATATTTTCTTTTTTTCTAAAAGTTTGAATAGTAGACATCATTATTGTCCCAAGATTCTAAGCAGTGTTTCTTAGGACATTTCAAATACAACAGCATTTCATAGAAACCTGCATACACACACACACACACACACACACACACACACACACACACACACACACTCACACTCACACACATATGTATATATTTATAACAGATCAAAGGGGAAATATGAGGAAAGTAATTGTTTCTATTGTTTTTCCTTAAGATTTGCATAGGCATAATTCAAGCTACATAATAGTAAAATCAATCTAAAAGTTGATGCTCATGATTAATTTGATAGGTCACAATTGAAGGGGGAGTTTTCCAGTGAATTTTATAATAATAATATAGTCATGGAAGTAATTTTTGTTTTATCCTCACATTGAATCACATCATAAATTGCTTAAATTCACTGGCATGTGCATCTTTAGTAATACTTAGTTTGACTTGTAATTATCTGAAAAGTTTTTTTTTTTTAACACACATTGCGCAAAAAGAAGAATCATCACCATGTGCAAGTGTGCTTCACAATGCAAAGGCAGTACTCAACAGAGGTGCTAGATCCTGAGACAGAAAAACAAACGCATGTTGTTGGGAGAGGGTGCTGGTGCATTCAGCTTGTTTACCTTGGCCTCTGTGTCTGGCTGCCTTCTCAGAAAACTTGCTTGGAGCCAGACTGTAGCAGCCCTTTCTCTGTCTTTTCATAATTGATCAGGGGATGACTGCCTTCCCTGAGGGTTAAGACGTGGCAACTTTTTCTGTTTGCTCAGCATCTCAATGCAGTAGTTCAAACATTGCTCACACCAGCTGGCGGTGTAAAACCATATGCACATCTTGTCAAAGCAACTGTTGTCATGGATACTAGAAACTCACTCAAAAGCCCGATCATTGATTCCAATCAAAATTGTACTTTTTATCAGCTGAGAATCTTAATTATTATAGGAGAATATCGATCTAATCGTGTTTTCTGACAATGAACAAAAACATTGCTTTGTATTCTAAAAACAGTGTCTAACAATGTCAGACAACGACTTAGTGTCATATATCAAAAATTTTTCATCACTACTGTGGATGAAACTCAGTTGTGAAAAAAATTAATTTTTAAATAGGGGCTTTCAAAAACTTTTTTAAAAAATATATTAGATGAATACAGCTAAATCTTTAAGTAATATACATTGCATTTTGATTGCTACCACTAATTTGTGTAAGTTCATCTGTTACACTTATCACTCTGTCCTGTCTGCAGGAAAGAAATGCTTATGTTACTTTCTTATGTTAAGTTTTTTTTTTTTCTGGGTGTGGAAGGAAACACAAAAATAATGGAAAACATCTTCTGTTTTGGTTGGTATTCTGTCATACACAGAAACAAACCTGATTGGCTGAGTGGTAATCTCTTTGTTCTCTGATTTTGCTAAGAATGCAAATGAAACCCACTCAATTTTATTTGGCATTAAAACTGCATTTTATTTTGTCAAAGAAGAGGGTGTTTTTCCCCTTGAATTGTAAGTACAAAGTAAAAGTGTTTTTAATCTTAGTGAAAATCCTTATTAATTCACTTTCAAGATAATCTGATGTTGATTTGTCAAATTTAATTACAGCTTCCGGTAACACTTGAAGTCTACTGCTTTTGCTTCAAAATTGTAATATGAAAATGTAAATTGAATGATAATTTGAAAGGGAGTGGGCATTTTAGGAACACTCAGAGACAAGTTCAGGGGAAACGAGGTTGTTGATGTAGTTTAAAATTTTCTCTTCATGAAGCACTTTCAACAAATTAGGCTTATGTCCTGCAGGATTTCCTGCATCTGTACCATTTTGAATAAATGTGTATACATATGTTTTGTGACATTTTTTACATATCAAGAGAAAAAATGAATAATCATGTGAAAAGGTGAAGGTCCTCACTTCTATTATGTGAAGAACATCTTACAAAGTCATTTCACATTTCAAGAAGTTTTCAGCAGTTTTCTCCTTTTTTCTTTTAGGCTCTCCAGGCAGCAAGACAACTTCTGTTACAGCAGCAAACTAGTGGGTTGAAATCTCCTAAGAGCAGTGATAAACAGAGGCCACTGCAGGTTGGTGACGCATGCCTGTCCTTGATATTTGTTCTTAATGATGTCCATAACAGTAATTACAGATTGCAAACACGTTAGAGTTATGTGAGTGATTTGTGCATTTGCAAACATTCGGACTATTAGCTCTAAAGGAAAACTGATAGGATCGTTGCAAAGAGGACTTTACTAATGATGTTAGCATCGATTTCAGTAGTTTCCAAGTTCATTCCTTCCATATGTTACATAGGAATCTTAAATATAGACATAGCATAATCTTAGTGCATCTTTCTTGGACATTGCTGGGATTTCATTTACAAATAGATTACAATGTGAACACTAAAGCAAAGTCATGGTGAAATGCTGTGGAAGAAAACAAATCAATCTAAGGCAAACCTATGCAGTAATATTCAAGTATAAATGCAGAAATCCTCCATGGTTGAAAAAAACATCATTCTGGGAGTTTGCCAATGACCTGTTACTGTTGCTGCAATTATAAGAAACCACTCTGGAGCCTGTTGCCCTTGCTGTATGTATCCTGTGAAACTGGTGATGCATTCATGCAGAAGGAAGTGAGTGTTGCATAAATGTAACCACTTTGTGTAAAGTATAGTCATCTTAACCAAAATGCATAGAACATTAACTTGGGGGGAAATGTTTTCAGGTATTTTCTCAAGTTGTCTAATAGGTAGAGTGTGGAGTTAGATAAACATTTCTCTGAATGTTTCTCTGAGCTTTGGGGAAAAAAATAAACAAAGCTTTCTCCTGAATCGTTAGTTTTATGTAAGTGTGTGTCTAATGAGGCATGGTTAATTGTTGGCTCAGTACTTATTTTGTGTAGCATTTTTTAGACAAACATTTTCTTTTCATAGCTTGTCTGATTCCATATTTCCATGTATTCACAGAATTCAGGGTTTAAGTCTTACAGAATTACGTTCTGAAGATTAGCTTCTACTAAAGAAAATTACAGACAACTAATTAACATAAAAAAATCTCTCGTTACCAAAAATATAAATAAATAAATAAATACATAAATTCATAGACAGTGTTGAGATGAAAATATAGCTTCTTTGGCATAAAATATTTGATGTTGAAGGAGAAAGGTAAGAGTACAGGAAACTCAATAAAATTCAAGAGCCAAGTCCCTGCAAAGATTGTAAAAGCAAAAATTTTCCAGAAGTTAATATTATTTTTAACATTTTCCTCTTTAAAATCATTCCAAGGAACTTTGCTTTAATTAGTGAGGAATTCTGCAAAGGATTTTTTTCTTACCAACAGCCACTAACATGGTTATCTGACTCCATGAGACCCTCCTGATCGTAAGAGAACAGGGCAATTCCATACAGCCAAAGTCAGAGACAGCACTTAAAGCAAAGACCTTTAGTATTGCTTCAGGGTGTTTTTCTCACTTTCTTTTTGTGTGGACAGACTGATTTTGACGTTGGCAATGTAAGTCAAGGATTGAAGACAGATACTGTTTTGAAAGTCAGACAATACTATTAGCTAATTTATATTTTATTTTATATTTTTTTCACAACATAGAGGATTTTCAGTTGCCTTTTCCTCTTCAAAGATCAGACATGTACGCTGGTCTGGGTATCCTGCTGGGATTCAGGGTATCTATGGAACCAATGGCTTAGGTTTCTCAGATTTTTGGTTTTTTTGTTTAATTTTCCCGTTATTCTGTTGTTAAACTACAAGTCAATACTTGATATTTCGATAAACTAAAATACAGTTTTGTTTAAATTATTCATATATACAATAAAATATTCTAGGCCCTGAATTAAGAATGTGTTTATGTGTCAACTGTTAGATAAAAATCAATTTGAGCAGAAATCCTCAATTTTCTTGGTTGAGCATGAAAGATTGATTTAAAAAAATCATAATTTTTTTTTAGCAACTGCAGTTGCTAAACATACTGGAGACTCTCCTTTGTCACCTGTATCTTGTGGTTCATGGGTACGTTAGTCTTAATTCTGCTCCATTGTGTAGATGATTAGACTATAGTGTTTTAGTGTCATATGGAGCTTAATGGGATCATGGTAAATGTCACAGGAATGAGAAGTCGATTTTTATGAATGACAAATTAGAAATAATGAAGTCTTACTTTTCTGCCAAAATATGCACTATAATTAATATAATGTGAAACTGAAATTTTAATATTTCATGGTACTTGATAAGCTTAGCCTGTGTAGACATAAAAAGACTGTACTATAAGTCTAATCAAAACCTAGCTGTGTTCCACAGTCGCTTATACATCTATTTTTAAACAGAGATATTAATCAATGCTTAACCTGGTCTCTGCAAATATTATTAGCATGAATTGTATTTGTTTTTAAAACTGGGATATATTTGCTAGAATTTTTAATCATGTGATATGAAATTAATATTTTAAAGTGTCTTGATATAGCTTCTTTATACTCTAGTTTTTCTCCTAACAACTCAGAGCTTAGCAAAACTTTTTTTTTCATGTAAGGGGTAAGAATATATTCTAGATTTTTGAATGTTAGTTGAAACTGCTCAGCAAAACTTGCAAGGTGCCCATAACACTCAGCTTTCTGCCACGTCTAACGTCATTCATTAGAGGACCAGAGCAGATACTAATTCTTTATTTCCAAGTTTGGTGATCAGACCAATATTTTATGAATTTTTCAGTAAAATACACATCTGGTAATAATTCTTTGATGGCTCAAGTCACAAGAACTTTATACAATTGCTTATTCAACATTCACCCCAATCTGTAAGTCTCAAAAAGTGGGGCAAGATTTGAAGTGTCGCCCATTAACTGGTGTCTGAGCAGCCTTTGGATCAGCTCTCCACTGTTCACATTTTCTCATTACTGTGTAAAATGTATGGCACCTGACAAGTGCTAGTTATGGCCTCAGTTTCCCTTATAAGCATCTATCTGAATATCTACATTTTAAATATGTTTGCATATTCCATTCATCTTGTGGTGCACCAATTAAATAGGTCCAGACAGTAAGTGTACCACATATTGCCAAAATCACTTACGAAACTGGGCACAGGGCACAGGGAGCTGACATTCACCTAAATATCACCACACATTAGTTTTCCTTTCATTGTTACTATGTCCCAGAAAACGCTGTAGTTAAACAGCAGAAGATTGCCTCTTGTTTATATGTGCTTTATTTGTGTTTGCTGAGAGCATTGCCTACATGTGACATGCTTACAATGATCTATACTGAGAAAACATAGCCAACCCAAGCATTTAGTGGTTTCTTTTTCATTAAACTGATTTCTATGATAAGAAAAATAAACACACACACAAGTACACACACACACACACACACACATCATGCATGTATATACACGCACATTTCAAAAATCTGATATCTTAATTTTTTATAAAACACATTATCAGTATTTAGCCTATGACATTTCTACTTAGTTCATATCTGAAAGCAGGTTGCATTGTTTCTCTTGTTACATTTACAGTCATGATGCACACACTTGTGGTTGTTTAATAGCTGTGAAGTGAGAGACATAAATTTAAGGTAAATTTGATTTGCTATCTCTGATTAATAGTAGTATACAGCACTGTGATCACCCCTTCGCTGTAGGTTCAAAAAGAATATAAAATATTTGTGTTTGGTAAGTGGTTAAATTATTATTGTTTTTATAATTATGTCTTAGGAAAAACAAGTGTGGAACAGTTGAAAGGGAAAGTGGTTTCTTATACTACTCTGCAGATATTTTATTATATAAATATGAATAATAATTCTCTTGACACCAAAACAGATTGGCTAAACCTAAACTGTCATGATTAATGATATTTTTGTTTATATTGAAGAAAGTGATGGGCAATATAAGACTTAGAGTTTTTTAGTCTGCTCATATTAAGGACCAAAGTGTCTGCTTACTCAAAGGACGTAGCCAGAAAATGCTCTGAAATAAAATACTTAAATCTCATGTGTTGGCAAATTATTGTTTCAGTAAAATATTGACCAACTTCCAAGGACCTATGACTGGCAATAATATTATAAATTGTATGATCACTACATAAAAATTGTACTCTAGTGTAATTTAATATCATTCACAACTTGTTCTTCTCCATCTAATCAAAAAACGGTAAAAATTAACATCAGCAGGAAAACAGGCATGCTGTAATCAGTTACTCAGAAATTCATGTTCTGTATCAAGTTTCAGGACTAAAGTAGAAATGTTATAATTAAAATTAATAATATACTCTGTGGCAAATACTGACTTCTATTGGACCAGAACTAGGCATGGCTAAGTATGTTTTAGAAAACAACAAAATTCTACCCATGTATTAATAAAACAGGAAATTGAACATTTTAAATATTGGTTCTATTTGTAGGAATTTGTCAATTTTTTTCACACAAACAGTATTATGTAAAAATTTTCATATAGACTCTGGTATCTCAATATAATATGAAAATAACCTTAAATAAATTTTCCTTGCTACAACTTTCTCTCTACACAATATGCAATATCCAGAAACCTTGTATCTTGGATCATGGATTAATGAAGTTTAATTTACACACAATATAGACAATATCTTCTGTTATCCTGATTTTTATTCTAGTACAAAACATTTCTTAAAGGTAGCAATAAGAGCCATATATAAATTAAAACTATGCTTTAAGTGGCATGACGTTTCCACTGGTGGCCAGCAGTGAAACTGACCTCTTTCAGAAACAGTCCTAGGATAGCTAACCTACCACATCTAAGTGTGTTTGCATGGAAACATCATCCCGAAAGGCATCGCATGGCATGGATCAGAAGAACGGGTTTCTATCTTGATCTGTCTTGAGTCTGTTGAAGTTTGGTCACTTGTTCCTTTGGATCCCGTTAACTCATCTTACAAGTGGAAATTTAAATCCTGCAAATTGTATAGAGTGAAAAGAATACTACATGTGATTTGTAGCATAAGTCCTTAGCTACTAAGTCAATAATTCTTTGCCATTAAAATAGATTCTGGAACCATTCTATCTAATCCACATCTGGTACATATTTACTAAAGTACATTTTTATGCCATTCAGCCATAACTTTTCACTATTTCCAACTATTATAATGAGCTAGAAAATTACTCATGGTTAGAAAAAAACTACTGTGAATATTTAAGGATTGCTAAGGAATGTCCTGTTACAGGTACCATGGTTTGGATCCTTCACATTCATGGAGTATAACTAGAGGCACAGTTTTTCTCTCCCGATAGACTGTCCTGTAACAAACAGGAAGGGCAGTCTAGCTCACACCAAACAGTCATGTTTACTGTTGACTGTCAACTTGAGAGGATGTAGAATCACCTAGCAGACAGGACATTAGTACTATCTATAAGGGATTCTTTAGATTCATGTAGCCTATGGGCCTGCTTGTAATGAATGGTAATCATTAGATTTATTGAAGTGGGCAAACCAGTCATAAAAGTGGGTGGTATAATTACCTGGGCATAGAACTAGATTGCAACCACCTGTCTCCATGATGGGCTACAACCTGAAACTGGAAATCAAAACAAAGGCTTTTACCTTAATCTGTTTTTGTCACAGTTCTTTATCACAGCATGAGGGAAAGTAGCCAGCATAGGAACCATAAATTTTCTGTTCAAATCTAGTGCCTGACTTAGTTCCTGCATAAAAGACTTCAATACCTATGGGGTAAAATCTTTCCTGAAAAGGTGATTGTTATCTATGAGATTTAAGTTGGGCAAGGAACCCTTCATTCCTTCAGTATGGACTGAATGATTATCAAGTTGCCAGGCCCTCAGGGACTTATGATGCTGTTAAAATTATATTAAGACTCACATCCAAAATCCTAGAGTTTAGGCCAGAGTGGTACAAAAATTTATAAAGAGGAAACTATAAGTATTTAAAAAAGAAAATTTTCACTTCAGGCTGCTTGATCAAGCAAGGGTTTACAAAACCTTTTTATTCTCCTTGGGTACAAAGAACATGCAAGGTGAACCATTATCTGTCTGTGGTTGAGACTGCCTGGAATATGCAAGATCTTGGTTCAATACCTAACACTGCACACACCAACACACACACTTGCAAACACACACACATAGAAACACACACATACTTGCATACATACACATAGTTGGCTTTAAAAAAGGGGGACTTGATAGGTAGATAAAGGAAGGGCATTTCAATGGAAAATTGTAATATATGTCATCAAAAATGTAGACAGAGAAAATTATGGGCAATGGTTAACCAAAGAAGTAGATAGTAATTTTGGAATAGCATTGAGATGGTGTAACAAAAAGCCAAGAGTAGGTTAAAAGGCTTGCTTTACTTACTTACTATGACTATGCCGAATGCCTCACAAAACCTACAAATGTGGGGCTGGAGAGATGACTCAGAGACTGAGAATGAAACCATCTTTGGTTATCAGAATCCCCTCAGGTATTTCATAGGTATCCTCAACTCCAGAACCAGCAGATCCAAACTCTATCAATAATAACAATGTTTAAACACCGTTTTCTTAAATTAGATGTAGTGTTTTAATCCTCCATTTTTTGTTAATTGCATTTACATCTTACCATTGGGCAGATTCACATAGGCAGTAGTGAATGGGAACAACCTACTTGCAATCTAATGTTCCAGGGAAATAGAGAATTGATAAAAATGAATCTCTACTTCTCAATTTACTACAGAAGAAAATATATGAAGCGTCAATTAAACGTGGAAGAAAATTACTTTCTCAGAGGTCAGGGTTTCTCCTTCCTTAACTACCCAGGTACTTGTATCTGTCCATAATCTGTTATGATTTTAAGTACATATTCCCTGGATGTCTCTACCTTAACAGAAGTAGAACGAAGGACAGAATAAAACACTAATATTGTTAGGGGACCTCTCTGTAGGATTTAAGACTTAGGCTTTGAATTTTATCTTAGGATATTTGGTAGTGTTGTAAAAGCTCAACTGAATGACAGCATCACGCACTATCTGAGTCCGTGATTAAAGACACAAAGCAAAATTATTTAGAACTTCACTTCCATTTAAGGCTGCGTTTCCTCTGTGGAGTCTTTTCTTATCTGTCAGTCTCTGCTCTTCACTGTACTCAACGTTCCTAAATACCAACCTGCTACTTCATTCTCCCTGCTGTATTCTTCCCCCTTTACCACATGTTCAACATAAAATCTTCTCTGTTCCTTTGGTATTGTAGGAAGGAGAAAATTTATGATTAATTCTATCTGAAACCTTAAATGATATTCTAGGCATAATTTTATCCATACTTGATAAAACTGTTGATTCTTATAATCCAATATCCACTGTTTCATTTTTATTTTATTTTTTTTTACTTGAAAAGGAGTTTCCTTAGCAATTTAAGTTGTGGCTTAGTATAGAAACAACACTGATTTAAACTCATTTTTACAAATAATCTTTAGTATTCTTTAGTAAGTTATCACAGATACTGACAGTGAAAACTCTCAGTCCAGGAATCAAGGGAAACCTCTTAGTGACAATTGGCTTGGCAAATGACAATTCTGTGTAGAATCATTATGAACTGATGTTTTAAATGTCTACCCCATAATTGCTTTGTTAGAAGAAAGAGTATAGACAGAAAGCTGTCATTTGTGTTTTAAAAAATATGTTTGTCCAGATATAGCATAAGGACTGAGTCTCTCTGATACAACAGATTCTGCACATGTCAGCACCGCATAATGCTCACTGTGTCCTTTGGTTTGTCACTTAAGAATGTGCAGTAGCACCAGGGGTAGAGGATGTCAAGGTTGCAGCTTTTACAGCAGTGAAAGTGATAGCATCCTGAGTGCAAGAATTTACGCAATGTGCAAAGGAATCCTGTGTTATTCAAGGTGCTTAATCAATGGATTTAAAACTTACAATACTGTTTGAAAACCTTTCTTTAAAAAATATGGAATGAATGAACATGTTCCAGCTCGGTGGGGATGGAGAGGAGGTAGGAGGGGAAGCAAAAGCCAAGATGTCTGAAAGCATGCAGGAAATTTCTAAGTCCTTGGTCTAATGCTCAGCATCAGAAACATGGACTTCATTTCTCTCTCTAATGGGAAAGTGGTCCTCTGTACTAAAAATTGTTGAACTTGATTTTTTAGTAATATACTGTGTCAGATCATCTTTTGTTTCTCTTTGGTTTTGCTTCATTTTGTCAGGGAGCCCAGAGTGGCTTTGAACTTGCTATTTAGCCAACAGTGATCTTGTATCCTGATTCTCCCTCTTTCCCCTCCCTGATGCTAGGCTTGCAAGCCTGTGCCACAATTGGGTTTTGTGGTAGTGGATACTGAACCCAGGGCTCCACCTATGCTTGCAAACACTCTATAGACTAAGTTACCACCCAGTCATTGGATTGTTTTCTAACCAGACAAAAATACATTGCACTTCTGATAATACTAGGTTGTCTGATAATTCAACAGCAGTGTTCATGTGGCGCATTTCATGTATTTCCTTTTGAAATGTGAGCTAAAGACAAAGTAGACTTCTTGAGATGCAGCTCTCTAATATATTGTTCTAAAAATGCTGACAATACTATTAGCATCTTATTTGTACTAGTACAACATCTCACATGAAATTATTAGTGATAGACATATTTCCTATTATATTGAGAAATAAATAAATAAATAAATAAATAAATAAATAAATAAATAAATAAATAAATTCACCCCAATGGCTTCATCTAATATCCTAGTGGAAACACTGAATAAAAAATGTCAATTTTTCACAAATGTGGTGTGCTTCAATGGCCTGGGTACCCTGTCTTTGTCTTTTCCTGTTTCATACTTATGAAATAAATGGAGACATCTAAGTGCCTCTACTTCTTCAAACTTTGATTCATGTCTCTGTGCAACTGAGCTTATCCTGCAACTTTTAAATATCTGTTGGTAACTAGGCTATAAAGTTTTTCCTTACCCCACTAACTAACACACACACTTATTTCTTTCATTATTTTATTCCTGTTTGCATACAACTGAATCATAGCTACTATAATCTCCTTAAGGGCCAGGCTGCCTTGTTCACATTTCATTTTCCAATGCCTGTAATGCCTGAGTGTAGGTTTTGCATAAATATATAGTGCCTGTAGACACGTGCCCTGTACATAAACCTGTCAGGCCCTTCTCTTCTCTCAGGTTCCAGTTGTATCTTTTCAACTGTCTACTGAAGCATCTCAGTTCAGATTAACATGTTTCCAACTCAAGTTATTTATCTTTCCCTGTCATGTACAGTGTTTGAATCAGCTTTACCTGATCTTATCCTATAGAATCTAACCATTAATCCCTTCTAATCTGATAGTGTCATACCCATTGCTAGGGTGACCTGAAAATTCCCCACTGTAATCTCAGCATAAGACACAGGGCATTTGATGAACTATCATAAACATGACACATGGCTTAATACTACTTATGAAAGCATACTATTCACACATTTGAAAATATTTATATTTTATGTGCTACGTACTTTGCAAAGTCCCATGAACTATGTGAGTATTAACATCTGTTTTACTTCCTTCCTGATTCTCCATCAGCTTTACCATTACCATTGCTCAGATCCCAAAGGCTGTCACATATTTCATAGACCCTGCCTCCCTGGAATCTTCATTGCATTACCTATCACCCATGTTTATTTCCAGAATATGAATCATACTTTCACCATTGCAAATATTCTAATTACCATGACACATCCTACCATGTTTTATTACAGAAACTTGATTTTCTTTTCAACTTATTCCCAGATTCTAAGTCTGACCTTGGAGGTCAGAGACTGGATTTTGTTCATGTTCATAATTCTTCCCAGCATCATAGTCAATCTGTGGTGGATGCTAAATATATTTAGAGTCCTTGAGTTAAACTGTCTAAACCAGACCATCTTTTTCTCTATCAAGATTAACTCAGGCTATCTCATTCATCCAATAGAGGAAGTATCAAAGTACAACTGGCTACTTATGTAGAAATTTGCAAGTTGCCTGGGTTCCCTAAGATTATGAGCTCTCGACACACTGGTCAGTTCCTCACAAGTCACCAATATAGTTTTGTCTTTGTTCCAATAGACAAAATAACACCTCAAAGCATTTGTTTCCCTGACTAGATTCCGTATGCTCATTTGGCAACAATTGATTCTTTCTCCTTAATCATTATGACTTTTAAGTTTCATGTCACCTAAATATTTTGTTTATGGAAGACTTTTCTTCTTCTTATTATTATTTTTTTGTGCAATACACCTCTTCACTTATTAGCACTGCCTTAGTTTCCATCCTCACAAAGTACCAAGGAAACTTCTATATAATATTTAAAACAAGAAGTCGGCTTAATAAAATAACATTGAAAAATGTATAAATGTATAGGTGATACATAAACATATCTCAAATGTTAGAAACTTGTATTTACACTCAACATGATCTGTCATTTCAAAATTTATGGTTTAATCATATTAAATTTTTTATAAATATTTTTTATTATACTTCTATGAGTGCATTGTAACTGTCTTCAGACACACCCTAAGAGGACATCAGATCCCATTATAGATTGTTGTGAGCCACCATGTGGTTGCTGGGATTTGAACGAAGGACCTCTGGAAGGGCAGTCAGTGCTCTTAACTGCTGAGCCATCTCTCCAGCCCCCATTTAAATTTTTAATCAATGATTTTGAATATTTCTACTGAGGAAGTATCTACATTTGCTATGAAGACTTCAGCTGCTCTAGCTAGGAATAGAGTCCACAGTGAACTGACAGATAGGCAGGCAGTACAGAGCTGGCTCAGTCCAGAGTTGATTGGCACAGGTTCTCAAGAATGGCAGGAGGCCAGCATTTCAGACCTGTGCTCTGGTTCCTGTCGCTTCTTCCTTTATTGTCATAAGAAGAGTGTCTCTCTGCCCATCTTCATGACACAGTCCAAGTACAGGGACTAGGAAGATGAATAAGAAAAAGTAAAGGACAAACAAGAGCCAGATAGATGACTGTCCCCTTTCACTAAACAACTGTCCCAGAAGCCACCGGCCTGAACCACTCCCTGTGAACACTTTAGCAGTCTATGGAGCTGACCATTTATAAGGAGTCACTTTGTCACAATAAACCTAGTTAGAGTTCTTAAAGAAGAGTTAGAGAGGCAAAAATAGACTATAGGATAGACACCCAGCAATTTATGCACTGTTTACCAAACCAGCTAGTACTCTTTTAACAGGTCCTCGAGCTATGTGAAGAAGAGAAAATGGAAACTGTGAGATACTTGAGTGGAAAGAGATTTTATTTCATTTTAGTTTTGATTGAGATTTAAACACAAGCATTCAGGTACAGATATGACTGAAATTCAGTGGGTCTTAGGGGATTTTTGTCAATAATTTTAATCACAATTTAAAACCAATTACATACTCAGTGTATGGTCTTAAGACATTGGCTCCTCCCTCTAAAAGTACCTCTGAATGTGTGTATGATAGTGAGGCGTAAGTGTGTAAGTAAATGAGACTAACACTGGGTGAAACTTTTGAAAATTTGCAATCAGAGATGGAAGTGTACTTCAAGGATAATTGGTGTAAATAGTCATGGGACCTGTAAAAGGACAGAAAAACTTTTCTTTTTTTTCTTTTTGTTTTTTTAGTATTCTTATTAATTATCACTAAAAAAACTAAAAGTCTCAACATTTTCCCAACTATCCAAATGATAAGAGACACACTCCATGCGTGTTCCTTGTCACCGGGACAATCAATGTGTATTGTGAACAACTTTAGGAGGAAAAGAGAACAGATGAAGATTCAGGCCTGCCCCCCCCCCCCCCTGCAGGAAAGCCTAGGTTCCTCGGAAGTTCTAGCCTTCAGGTTTATTCCTGTTGTCTGGAACTTCATTCCCACACCAACCACAAGTTGACTGACACCCTCCCTATTTCCTTGCAGAAATCTAAGAGCCAGACACTTAAGGAAATTCAAGTTATCATGATCCAGTTTCAGTTGTATGGCCTCTTTGTCCTAACAGCCTTTTCAGGAGACTATCTGTAATAGAAAATAACCTATGTCATCTGAAAGCCTGCTGATCAAGCAATCATCTGTGTCCTGAGCCCTCTTTCATCTATGACATTGGGGAGGCAAAGAGTTCACCACTTACCATATATTTATTGCATGCTGTTGGGTAAATATTGTGACGGAAATTACATGCACTTAGTCTATCTTTTTTATTATAGTCATGGGTTATGTTCTGGAAATGTAGGGGTATAACAGGCTTCGTTTCAAATTGTGTAAACATCCTAAACCAAAACATTCATGTATGCTTTTGATAACTGTTGATCACATAACCCTCTATCTCTTTATTCATTTCCTCTGAAAAAAGATGCTCCAGTTCACTTTCCCCACCATCTCTCTCCTTCCTTCTGTACGTCTCTCTATTTCCTGTTTGCTTGTCCTACCTCTCTATTCTTTCTAAACCTAACAGGAAAAAACGTAAACAATAATCAATACCTCCTTTTATTTGCTTTCAGGCATCATTTTGTGACATCTTTCTAAAATAATAGAACATGAAACTCAATCCAGAAATTCAAAAATATACTACACACACACACACACACACACACACACACACACACACACACATATGTACCACAAGACTCTTACATATCTTCTGATTTTGATCCCTTTAGTTTTAGGGATCAAGAGAAGATGTTGAATGCAAGGTGCACTATATTCAAGTTTCTTATGGAGCATTCATAGAAGATTACTTAATTCTGGAATATGCCCTCCTTCATTATTACAGGGTCAAAATGCATTAATACATGCCATGCTAGGACAAATTTTTAAAATAAGCACTTGTTCTAAAGTGAATTGATTGTCAATAATGTTTTTAGAGTGGATAAGTAAGAAACAATGACTAAAATGAATTCATTTGGAGTTACTATTCCACTATTCCTACTCAATACTCAATAAAGTCAATACTACTCAACTAAGGTTGATTAGCTCCCTCTCCCTCCCCCTTCCTCTCCCTCTCTCTCCCCTCCTCCTTTCCCTCTTCCTCTCCCCTCCCTTCCCCTCCCCCTCACATACACACACACACACACACACACACACACACACAATCACACACACACACACCTTTACATCTGTTGTTTTCTCTCATCAACATGCATTTATTTAATGAAATGAAGGTTCAGGAGCAATGTAGAAATAAATTGGAATGTCTACTCTGTAGATATGATAAAACAATTATTATCTTGCTCTAATAAAAAAAAAACACCAGACAAAACCAAACATCATAATAGTGTACTGAAAATTTTCATGTATCCAATTTACATTTCCATCAGCCTATTAAAAAAAATGTTACTAAATGCCCCTGTGTGTGAGACACTTTGCTAGGACACCAGGTACCAAGAGAATTCAAAGATGTTCTTCTCCTCAGAGAGTTGACACTCTGGCTAGATAAAATTCAGGATAATAACTAGTCTTTTAAGCCATTTTAAACAAAACTTAGAGTTTAAGGTATTCAAAATCTTCTTGACAGTTATGGCTTTTAAAAACTCTTCTGTGGAGTAAATTAGGTTGCTTTTTTCTATGTTTAGTGAGTCAGCCATCACTTAGAACTGAACAGAATAAAGTTCCAAATTCCCTTTCCTGCTGCTTCCTCTGTGGCTTTTCTAAAATTTCTCTGGACTGAATTCCAGAGTCTACAGTTATTTGAATGACAAAACAAATTTGAGGAAAGCAAAGCCAGTGAAAAACATGGTGAAAAAATCTAATTGCTAATGTTCTTTAGCCAGATAGAAGAGGAGAGGAGAAGGAAGAGTAGAAATATACTGTAATGATTCTTTACATTGGAGATATTAACGCCTCAGTTTTAGTGTAAGATAAATCAGAACACTCACAACTCATGTACAGATCCATATATCTGGAGTTACAAGCATTTGTGAGGGACATAATGTGTATATGACATGATCTTGAGATGTATGGAAGAGCAGGAAGTGTTCCTGTTGTTGAGACATCTCTATGACCCTTATAAGTTGTTTTAAAATTGCAAATTAACCGAGTTTTGTAAATGTCAAAGAACTGTGGTTTCATTAATTAGGCCATACACAAAGCTATAAAGAATTGTATTTTATGCAGTAGAATATATGTATCATCCTTATATTCACAATGGGACAGCCTAAGCTACATAGTCAGTTCCTGGCAAGCTGGGCTACATTGTGACATCATATCCAGAAAGAGGGGTGATGGATAGAAATTTGAAATTCACCTCAACCTTAGCGTCCATCCATCATTCCAATGGGGAACCATCCTGCTAACAAGTTTTTGACTGATACTGGGTGGATGTGTGCATGTGCTGTTCCTGGCATGTAATTTTGTGCTTTGTAACTGCTGACTGT
Source organism: Micromys minutus (assembly GCF_963924665.1). NCBI lineage: Eukaryota > Metazoa > Chordata > Mammalia > Rodentia > Muridae > Micromys > Micromys minutus. Next base: position 39,447,804 of record NC_137958.1, read on the forward strand.
GAGTCATTTATAAGCCAAGGCATACTGCAGGACCATGGTAGAGCTTGATCATCCTGTGCTGGGTCACTTGACATTGTTCTGCTCACACCATAGAGTGAAGGTGAGAGTAGAGATGCTGTGGTAGCAGAGAAGCCATGTGTTCAGGATGGATCTTAAGCACTTACCAACTGCATGCCATGTGTCCTGTCAGTCATGAACATCTGGCTCAGCACCTAATTCTAAAAGGCTATTATCCATATGCTTTATTTTTAGCAAAATAAGATGCCATCTCTACTATATTAAAAAAATAGATAAATAAACGTTGAGCATCTTGTATGTCAAAAGTTTTAACTGTACAAATGAGCTAGTCTTTTCCTTACCGCTTAGCACACAAATTCTCAAATTCACATATCTCAGTTTCATTTCTTCAGGCCAAAGCACTCGGTTGCTAAATGAAATTTGTTGTTAGCGTGTAGCCCATAGTGCGCCATCACCCATCTGAATATAGTTTCAGCCCATTATGCTCCACGTGCCCCATGACACACCAGCTTATCTGTTTAGAGTGTTTCTCTCTGTGCTCAATTATATAGGTAAGGATCTTAATGAAGAAAAATAAAATAAGGAATATTTAGAAATATAATTATATAGAGGTCAGAATTGTGAAAATTGCTTTTCTCACAATCACTATAACTTAGCTTTATTGCCTAAATTATATAGTAATAAAAATTATTTTTATACTCCTAGAGTAAGTATCCTTGATTCTTGGTAAGAAATTGCAATATTTTCTGTAACGAGAAATTGGCTCTTATAAATGTTGTGATTTACTGAACATTGTTTTTTTTTTAATGCCACCTGCAGCCCCATTTTAGTTACTGTGACAAGAAAAAAATAGGAAAAACAAACAAAAAAACCTCCAGGCTGTTTATTTAAGGTCTATTGTTAATTCAGTCAACATCTGTGAGTCACACAAAGGAAATGTGGTGTTGACTTGGGTACCCAAGTCTTTCCTGTAGGGATAAGTGTGAGCTCTCTCCTCAACAATGTCCTCTGATGGGCGGTTTCTCTCTTAATTAGTTTATTAGTTGTTATAATCTTGTATGAGCTCTTATAAAAGTAACGTAGTTCAATAGTCATCTCTTCAGAGGTTAATAGAAGAAGAACCGACTTGTTCTATTTCTCCAGCTCATTCCTAATGTCCTCATTCCTTTTCCAGGAAATAAATAGCTTCCTTAGAATGCTCCACCTTTGTATCCTATCCATGACAGAGATTAAAGAGGGGCAGTTCTGGTGACAGATTGCATGGGTATCTTATAGTCCACAGCTAAAGGCCAACTCAGTGCTTTAAACAGGTGAACTGGGGGAATTCGAAGCAGTGATGAACTGCTTCTCTTTGATAGTTCGGAGACTGTGTTCGAATACACAGGAAAACAAACTGGATCCTGGAAACGATTAAACTTGTGCCTATTAAACATTGAAACGTTCTGGTAAAATGTTAATGGAATCTCTCTTTTGCAACAAAAATTATTCACGAACCTCCTCAATGGCCTAAGCTATAGGTTCTTTTCCTGATGTTCTGAAGTTTGGTTTTTTTTGGTGTTTTTTTTTTGTTGTTGTTTTGTTTTTTTCCTGTTTCCTAAGAATCTATTTGCACTGGATTCTCTAGTTACAGTCCCAATAGATTCTTTCAAATTGATTCATTTTTATTGTTCTCTTAACTTTTTTTTTCTTTTATGTAACTAAAACCTGTCCTATTCGAAGGAAAAGAAAAAAATTGACTAAAGTTGAAAAATGCACAGTGGACAGCCCTTTGTAGTATTGTGCTAATGCTTACTTCATTGTAACTAAGGGAGCGGCAGCATTGACTTCTGCACTATTTCTTACCACATTTAAAAAGCCAGTATACATTTAAAAAGTGAGGTATCTTCAGCCATTAGATGCATGCAGTGCTGTTAGGAGCACCCACAGGCCCATTCAGATTATTGAGATGTGATCGGTCCTGCAGCTGCCTCAAATTAAAAACAGGTGTAGAACACAGATTATGCAAATACTCATATTAATGTAATTGTCAAATTGGTGTGTTTACCATTGTGCTTCTAAAGAGTAGACTGTATTCCCATTTTAAATGTAAATTAGCTTCCTTCTTGAGAGCAGCTATTGGGTAATGGAACTTAGTTCTGCTTTAGAAATGTGTACTTTCTAGTAAACTATTTAGCACAATTCCAATATCTGACCTATTCCCCCCTGACCTTTTTTCTTTCAAATCCTATAAACCAAGATGCTATGTTGTTCAGTGGCATCCGCAGTCACAGGGAAGCTGTGTGAGCTTGGGGTGATTTTCTCTTGGGACTGCAGCTCTCTTTCCTGTATCATACATAGGATGTAAGGGTAACTCTGTGTGGTTTGGGTTTCATCTATTTTGTCTTTTCTAAACTACAAACTTATCAGAAGCCAGTCTTTCGGGATATTGCTTCAAGCAACAGTTTGGCATCTAAGTTACGTTGATTATGGTGATGTTCTTAAGTATTAGTTTTAATACCTTAAACCATGTTCTGTGAATATACAGGAGTTGTATCCTGTCGATTCATGCTCGTGTCTATGTGACAAGTTTATACTGCCTAAGTTTTACTCATAGTTTAGTCGCTACTCTCAAGAAGATCTCTCTCTTAGAGTCATTCTGGTCTTTGGGGGCCCTTCAGGGATAATAAGCATTGTGGCTTATTATATCCTAATGGATGACAAGAGCTACTAGAAATGAGGGCACAAGCATCCAGCACTGGACGTGGGTCTCACATTCCTCAGGTCCTCACATGTTTGTAATTCACTTTATTTATCTTTTTCTCTAATGGAAGGATGATCCTGAATCATTCATATCTTTATTTGTATGGGCTCATACATATTCAGAGCTCACTGTGTCTACCTGGCTCTGCGCCTTTTCTTTTCTTGTTTTTCATTTCACACAACAAGATGTTGAAGCTAAGCAAGGCTAAATTTCATTACCTAAGGTCATGTAGCTGACATTTGAGCTGGGCTGTAAACTCAAATCTCTGTTCTACAAGCTATGTGCCTCTTAACCTTCCGCCACTGATCAAAACTGCGTCTTTACTACCATGCACAGTTTTCATTTTGGGTGGGAAACATACCGAGTTTGGATAGCAAGGCATATTTTAAACTTGAATAACTCCTTGAATCCTATCTGATTTGAGTGTTATTATTTGAGGTGTGGTCCTGATTTTTTATTTTTAGCTTTATTGGTTCTTTGCAAATTTCCCATTCTGCACCCTAATCCTACTAACCTCCCCCTCTTCTCCTACCCACCCCTACCTTGCAACCCCCCCCCCGCAGACTGAGAAAATATCTCACAGTGGAAACTATACTGTGTCACAGTGTGTCCCACAGAATACCACAGAGACATACACAGATACACACACACACACACAAACACTACAGAACAAAGCCTGCAATAAAAGACAGGCTGGCATGCTCTGGATTGAAACATTGATAATATGATACAGTTTTGTTTTGATAGCTAGTCAAGATAGCAAAGCATCTTTATGGTTCTTTTATTGAATCAACTTCTAATCTTAAAATACAAGGCCATGGGAAAGATTATCCAATGGTGCTTAGAGCAAAGGCCACCTCCAGCCCATAGTCTCCAAGGGTCTCTAGAGATGAGGCCTCTAAGAAAGAACAATACCTTGGAAAGCAAAACAATGAAAGCTTCCTTCACCCTTCTCTTCACTGCCTTGGATGGTCTGGTTAGATTACTGACAAATGCACTTCATAAGTTCTTTGAATAAGAATTTATTTCTGGTTTGCTGCTTAGGGTGCCGGGATAAGACTGGCATCTGAAGAAACAGAAAACAAGTCACATCTTTATATACCCTTTCAAATTGCTTTTTAAAGGAAAAAAGAATTATCTCCAAAACAAGTTGGATGCTGCACAAACAATCAAACCAAAGATGTTCATTTCTTCAACCTACTAAGTTACATTTTCACTTACATTGTTTGGTGGTCAACTTTACATTGAGATTGTTATATTAAGTGAAATTCTCAGAAATTCAAGTGCTAGGTAGGGGGGAATTTGCTTAAGATATCAAGTATCTACTCTCAGTCCTTGTGCATATGAGCCCTTATTAATACATTCTTGAGTAATGAGTAACAGGGTGATTTTACACAGAGTATCTTTATTTTAAAAACTCAGAATTGGGTCTTCCTCACAGACTGGATGGTGATGTCATATTTCACCCCAGCAATCCCAGCAGCCATTTCAATAGAGTTGGTACCCTGGCATTGGCTTTTAGACATAATTGCATGCAAATGTGGTTGAACATCTGTACCATGTCTCTGAATCCTAACCAGGCTTTTTCCATTAGATGTAGTCTGAAAATCACATTAAGAGAAATATATCATCTGTGAAATTATGTTCTGAATGCCCCAAATAGCAAAGGAAGGAACCATGTTCAGTTAAATCTAGTTCAAAGTGTTCCCTTCTGTGCATCCAAAGTTTAAAATACTTCCTTTAGTCCCCTTTAGTGCTAAGTTATAAAATTGAGCAGAACTTATGTTTTCCTTTGTCTTATTTACCCTGTCACAAAATTCTCCAGAAGAATACAGGAGAACTCCTTTAGTCAATCACATGTAAATGTCCTTAGAAAACTTGATACGATATGCAATGAGCATAGGTCAATAAAGTACAAGGAATTGAAAAAATTCTAAATCATTAATGCTTTCAAGTTTTCTAAACATTTCTAAGTAAGACAAAAATTTAAGTTTAATTTTGTTTTTCTAATGGCAGTAAAATTGAAATAATTTAAAATTTGTTACTTTGTTCCCCAAAGTAGGATTTTCTAAGACACTTAGTACTGAACTGAATGTGTGTGTGTTTGTTTGTGTGTATTGTGTGTCTGTTTCTGGGTAAATGTATACAATTATAATACCTTGTGTGGGGGGGGGGGCAGTTAGTGCATGCCATTGTATGTGAATGGAGGTCCAAGAGCAATTTTAAGGAGTCAACAATCATCTCCCACTTTGTTTTGGGGCAATGTCTGTCTTTTCTGCTGTTCTACTATGTGTGCCTTTTTAGGGGGTCTGTTAGATTCCAGGGGATTCTTTTCTTTCCACCCCTAGTAGCACCATAGGAGCACAGGAATCCCAGATTCACATAGCTTCCTACCTGAGTTTCGGAGATCTGACCTCAGGTTGTCAGGCTTGCATGGTCGGCACTTCTATCCCAAGAAACTTCGTAGCCCCTGGATTCATTACAAACGTAGAGTTTGCCAGCATATTTGCAAAGCCTGTTAAGCAATAAAATGCATGGAAATCAGAGCAAAACAAAAATGCATTAGACAAATGTAGTTATTCCCATATAAAACTTCCAAGAATATTTTTCTGATATCTGCATTGAAAGAACTTATTGCTTCAAATTTACACTAGTAGGGTTTCAGTATCAGAGAGATGTGGTTAGGCTTTATTTATTCTGAAAGATAAAACTTGTGTGCGTTGAAAAACTGGCACACGTGTTTAATAGTGAGAAGGTCCGAGCAGTAGCATACAGGACTTGGCTTTACATGGGGACCTGAAGATTTGCTTCCATTCCCTTCTCTCTCCAGCACCCATGTCTGGTGTAGCTTGTGTGCTCCATGTAGACTTGCCCGAACTTTTTAAACACACATTTGGAGCAAGCATTCCTACTTTGCTTTGTAGTTCACTTCTTGATAAATAATGCATGCAGTACCCATGAGTAACATGAAATTATATCTATAAATGCATCCAATCAAGAATTTATCTGATCTATGATTACATATTTTTTCTTTGTCTTCTGGTCTCTTAAGGTTTATGTGATAGTCAACCTTTATATATTCAAAATGTTTTTAACAATACAGAGAGAGAGAGAGAGAGAGAGAGAGAGAGAGAGAGAGAGAGAGAGAGAGAGAGAGACGGAGAGAGAAGGTGGGAGGGAGAGAGAGGAGGGAGCAGGGAACATCAGTCTATTACACATATAAATGTATCTCGAGCCATAAGCACTGGCTGGTTGGTTGCCTTTGCTCCCTCTCAGAATGTAGCAGCATTGCTGTGTTTCTTCTGTCTTCACTATAACTTCTGGTACAGTAACACTCTTGGTTTACATCCCTGGAGAATGACATTGTCTATGGACACAGTGAACAGGTTCAGCTTCCCCCACCCCCTGAGCTGGTCACCTGCCCCCTGCTTGATTCCAGCCTAACCTGTGGAAAAACAGCCTTGCTCACCAGGTGACAGGTGTCCATAGCCTTTCTATTCTTGGCTCCTCTGCCGAGATTTCCAACAAGGGCACCAATTAGTGCCAGTTTCATCGGCAGCTTTCAACATGAATAAGAAGAGGATGGACTAAAAATGGGAAAGGCCTGACATTGACACTGTTACATTCTGAAATCTTTGTTACCTTGTCAGTGAGATTCCTTATTCTTAAAATCTTTAAAATTAACTTATGTCAATGCCTTTCATTGATTAATATGAAACACTTCAAAAAGTTCAAACCTTTCAAATGCCCATGGTAACTGCATAAAATTCTAGGTACCACTAAAGAATGTTTAAATTTAATGTGTATTTTGCCTTTTATTTTCTCCCATTAAAACCAAACAAAAGTTGCCAGGCTCTAACCTCCATCCTTGAGACACGGTGCTAGGTAAATTTGTGAGGTCTAGACTAGTCAGGTCTAATGGTACGACCCTGGCCAACCAACGCCTAGTGGAACTACATCAAACAGGAGCTACAGCAACAAAACAGAACCAAACTAACAAAAGCAATAGATAGAAGAACAAGTCCTGACCAGCAATACAATGGCTCAATGAGTGAAGGGTCTTGCTACCAAGCATCATGGCCTGTGGTCAATCACCAGCACCCACATGGTGGAAGAAGAAGACTAACCTGTGCAATTGTTCACTGACCCACACATTCATACTCATAATATGGCATACACACACACACACACACAAAACAAATCTATTAAAATGCAATCAAATGCTAAGCTTTTCATCACACAAACACAAACACACACACACTAAACACATCTATAAAAATGCAATCAAATGCTAACCTTTTCATCTTTCCAATTGAGATTCTATTTCACAAGGAAGTGCAAATGAATATAAAATCTTGAATTATGGCAAGATTGAAAATGCTCATGTCCACCAATAATGACCATTAATTACTATCCAATATTGGCACCTGGCTGAATATTGATATTTTTGTATTTGGCCGTGTTTTTTTTCCCACAAATCCAGTTGTGTCTTGCATACTGTAAATTCTGTTTATTTAACCTGTCATTTAAGTGATGAGAAAAAGAAGGCTTTATAAAACTGAAAATATAACAGCATGTAAACACTTAACCTAAGTTTGCAAACTATGATGAATGGGGCAAAATCCTGATGTCCAAAATTTAATTGGAGAGGTCTATAAAAAATATAACCTATAATATCCTTCAAAACTTATTTTAATTATACTAAGTGTACATGTGATAATGTAATAAATGTCATAATAAAATAGTCCTCTCAGACTGTCCTTTGTTATCACAGAACTCAGACATCTTTAAATAGAAGGTATTATGTAATGGAAATGAGCCAACTTGGACCACAAAGTACAAGGAAGACCTAAACAAAATCTTGATTTGGAAGAAAAACAACAGAGAAAGAGTTGGTGGACAGGTGTCAGCGTGCATTGAAGGAACTCCTGTGTGACATCATCCAGAACCACACTCCTGGGGAAGGGTTCTGATTGGCTGGCCTGTTATTAACTGCTCACGCTTGGTCCAGTCCCACCAGTTTCTATATAAAGAGGTGCAGAATCCATGTAGTTCCCAAACAAAAGCACTGCTACCATTAACAAACAGGGAAATTAGTTCTGAGTAAGAAACTTAATGGCTAGGAAATGACATGGAGTGACAACGGCAGTAGGGTGCAGGACTTCACACAATTATACCTTAACTCATTCACTGTACCAATTCATTAAAAATAAGTGAGCTTTCTTCATTTTATTACTTTTAGTTTTTTTCACAATCCATCCATTACCTCCCTTCCAGTTCCTCACCCAATTCCACCTCCCCTCTACTTCCAAGACAATCTCCCCCCCCCCAGGTCTCCCCAGTCCTCAGGACCTCAAGTCTCTTGAGGGTTAGGCACATTTCCTCTCTCTGAGGCCAGATCAGATATTCCTCTGCCATATATGTGTTAGGGAGCTCAGATGAGCTAGTATATACTGCCTGTTGGTGGTTCAGTGTCTGAGAGATCTCAGGGGTCTGGGTTAGTTGAAACTGCTGGTCTTCCCATGGGATCACCCTCCTGCTCAACTTCTTTACCCTTTATCTAATGGTACCACAGAGGTCCCTGACTTCAGTATATTGCTTGGGTGTAAGGATCTGCTTCTGTCTCAGTCAGCTGCTTGTTCGGCCTCTCAGAGGACACTCATGCTAGGTTCCTATCTGTAAGCACACCATAGCATCACTACTTGGAGCCTCCCCATGAGCTGGATTCTAAGTTGAGCTGGTCACTGGACTGCCTTTCTCTCAGTCTCTTCTCCGTTTTTGTCCCTGCAGTTCTTTTAGACAGGAACAACTCTGGCTCAGGATTTTTGACTGTGGGGGAAAATAATAGTTAATTTTGTCCATTTAGGTGATCATGCTGAATTGGTTTCCAATGCCCAGTACTATTTGCCTTGTGTTTGCTAGGTAAAAGAAAGAATTCTGGGTTTGTTGTTGTTGCTGCTGTTGTTGTTTAAGTGTATAAACTGATCTATGAAGAAAAACTGGCATATGATAATATAAAGAAATTCCTATAGCCTTTGCTGGCATAATCTCATTACATAAACCACACTGCTATCAAACTCAGACATTTACTTGTTCTACCTCCCAAGGGCAAGATTAAAGTGGTATATCCACATGCTCTACTAGAAAATAATGAAGTTTTAAGAATCAATGTATTGGAAATATTCTTCATGAACTTGGCCCAGTTCTCCCGATGGCAGTTTGGTTTGGATGCATGGGTAGTGCATGCATGTGTCTGTGTGGAGTTGTGCACATAGCCATGGAGGCTGGAGGTGTACTTTGTGTTGTCTCCCACAACCTTTCTCACCTCTAAGCTTTTAAAGCAGGAGCCTTCATGGAACCTGGAACTCATCATTGCACTTGGGCTATCTGGTCAACCCACTCCAAGGATTTGCGTGTGTCTCTCTCTCTCCTCTCTGGGCTAATATGTGCTCACAATCATGTCTGCATTTTGAAATGGGTCTTGAAGAAATGAACCCAGATCCCTATGCTTGGCAGATCAAGCACTATTTCCACTGCACCATCTTGCCAAACCGAGGCCTATATTCTGATACCATGCTGAGTTGATAGACTCCAAGGACCTCCATTCTGAATTTATGTCCTTGTTATTCACTCTTTACCTCTATCTCTACCCATCGAGATCTCTCACTGACCCAGCTGAATCCAGTAACTGATGAAACCTTTGTGACATATATCTTATTCTGTTCTCTCTTCACACTCTGATGCATCATTTATTCTTCCAGTGATCTAATTTTTGCTCACCTGGCTCCCACTCTGAACTAAGTTACTAAACGTTGCTACAAGAAGAAGCTATAGCATTAAGCAACTTGAGGTTCTTATGTCATTTTTCTCCCTGTGAAATAATATTTAATTTCATATGACAAAGATTTTTAAACAAAATCAATTTTGACATCATTTTATGTCCTAAAAATGTATTAATGTCTTTTAAAATTAATTTTATTTACATCCAAGCTGTTGCCTTTTCTTCCCTCACACAGTTCCTCATCCCATTCCTCCCCCTTGACTCTGAGAGGGTGCTCCCCACCCAAGGTATCTACCTTCCCTGAGGCATCAAGTCTCTAGAGGATTAGGAGTATCTGCTCCCACTGAGGCTGAACCAGGCAGTCTTCTGCAATATATGAGCCTGAGACTTTGTATGCTGTGTATACTGCCTGGTCTGTGGCTCAGGTTCTGGGATCTCCCAGAGTTCCAGGTCAGTTGAAACTGCTGGTCTTCCTATGGAGTCACCTCCCCTTCAGTTTCTTCTATTTTTCTCCCAATTTATCCACAGGAGCCCCTGACCTCTTCAATCCAGGGGTTGGGTGAAAATTTCTGCATCTTTCTTAGTCAGCTACTGGTAGGGTCTCTCAGAGAACAGCCATGCTAGGCTCTTGTCTGTGTCTCTGGTTTCTGAGGACCTCTGGGAGACAGGCCGACTGTATTAGGGGGTATTGGGCCTGCTCATACTGAGCTTTTGTCACACTGTGTAGGAACCATGTATTTTACCTTCTCTTTCTCCCGTTGCCAAATTTCACTATACATTCTTCCTTGACTGGAAGAGAATTTAGTGACCACAAGACAGAAATGCACTTGCTTCTATGGTTTTTTTCTCCATAAAGCAACTCATAAAGGCAAGTCTCCTTATGCCTTTTTGAATATTACAGCTCTCCATGAGTTACCTACTTCTACAATGGCTTTAATTGGCCAGCATCCTATATGCTATTTTTCCTTCAAATATCCAAAGTTTTGGTGTGTCTCCATCGTTGAAAAACCAAGTAATTAATGAAGTAAATCATGTCTATACATATACTCCAACATGAACAATTAGGAATAATTGTATTTCAGTTTCCATTACATGCATTTAATTCATTTCGTAGTCCAGTTTCTATCCTCATTACTGTCACTGATATTTTCTGAGGTTCTTCTTCAGATGTTCTTATGGAGTCCACTGATATTTTTGATATTTTATTTTAGTTTGATTTTTTTTGTTTGTTTTATTGAAGATGGATTTCTTTTCTCACATAATATATCCTGATTATGGCTCTAATCCTTCTCCACCTTTCTTACTTCTTCCCCACCTTCCCTCCCATCTGAATCGGTCCCTCCTTCTGTCTCTCATTAGAAAGCAAACAGGCTTCTAATATAACAAAATATAATAGGATAAAACAAAAATTAACACATTGGAATTGGACAAACACACACACACACACACACACACACACACACACACACACACACCAAGAGCACAAGAAACAGATTTGTATAATCAAGAATCCCATAAAAAACACTAAACTAGAAGGCATAATATAAAAGCAAAGGGCCTGGTACACACCATGACAGCCCTGCGCATGCTGCCTCAGACTCTGCGCATCTGTCCATTCATATGTGCTTTGATTGATCGTGTAGATTTAGATGGCCTTGTTTTTTTCCTTCATCCATCCCCTCTGGCTTTTACACATGCTCTGTCTCCTCTTCCACAGGCTTCTCTAAGACCTAAAGGGAGGGATTTGATGGAAGCATCCCATTTATGGGTTATGATTTTAAGGTCTCTTACTTTCTGCAGGGGGAAGCCTCTCTGATGATGACTGAGCAAGACCCACTATAGTAGAAAATCATTAGGAGTCATTTTATTGCTACATTGTGTTTGCTTGATTTTCTTTAGAACAGTATTACTTGGTTTTATCCCAGGTCCCTGGGTTATCTAGACTCAAGTTCTTGAAATTCACCTTAGGTTAAATCAGATACTGGTTGGCTAAGTAATATTCAATTGGTAAATTATCACAGTTTCTTTATATGTTCTTTTAAAGGACATCCATCTTGTTTCTGATTTCTAGCTATCATATATAGTTCAGCAATACACGTGGCTGAGTAAGTGTCTCTGGAGTAGGATCAAGTGTCCTGTGTAATATAATAAAGTCTGCCTATATGTTATCATTGCTGGAAAGTTTGTTTATTTTATTGACGTTACTTTCTTTAAAAAAAAAAAAAAAAACTTTGTTTTCATTTAGAAAGGAATCTCCAGTTCATATCCCAGGCTGACTTAGAATTCATGAAGTAGCTCAGGCTAGTTCTGAATTTATGTTACTCCTCCTAATTTGACTTTCTGAAGACTGGAATACCTGTGAAAACTATCCCACCTGCTCTCTGCTCTAACACAATTATAGCAGAAGTTTGGGGAAGTGAATTTCAGCATTTGTTTAGCTAGAACTCCAAGCAAGCTTTGAACAATGAATCAAGATTAGAATGACCTGTTCAGGACATCATTCCATCCCTATGAAATTACCTGCATATAACATGTTGATTCTTATACCTCTCTGCCTTGCCTTGATTCTGAAATCTCATAAAGACACCTAGAACCTTCTCAAATGCCTCTCTTCTGTCCTCAGACATTGCTCTCTATGGTTGTTAGGCCTGTGGGGGTCTACCATTACTATCCCTTGTCTAATCCTTTCACTCACTCAATTCACCTTCAGAAGCTCTCGTTAGTGTTGTCTTCCTCAGTTCACTGCTACAACCCTTGTGGTTGGCCATAAGTGCTTGTCTAGTGGCTCTTAGGCAGCTTAGGCAGCCAGCCAACGAAACTCACACCTCCAGGATGTCCACAACACTCCTTCACCAAACCCTGTAAGTTCTCTTTAGATCATAATTGGATGAGAATTCTCTGGGTCTCATAGTCAGAACCTGTCCTATCCTCAAACTTTTCATCTCACGGTGCTCCTATCACTCAAATATTATTGAATTTCTTAGATAATCCTAAATCCTTTGGCTTGTCCTTATTTTACTTCTTCATTTCAATCAAAAATGTCTGGTCCTTTGAGAGACAGCATAAAAATTACCTTCTGCTTGCAACGGTGCTCTGCAGCTACAGGTACCTGCTGCCTGAATGTGATGAAAGGAATTTACTCTCCAGGGCCCACATTGGGGAAAGAGAACTACTTACCTCCAGTTATCCTCTGATGTAAAGACATATATGCTATGGAATATATACCACCCCCACACACATATGCTTCATAGATATATACATGCAAACACATGCACATAATAAATAATTGTAATTTTAAAAATATTACATTTGATAAGGTCAACTATTCTTTTGGCTTTGTGAAAATTCTTATTTCTGAGGTAGGATATCTTAACCTGTAAGTTTTAGATTAAATCCATGAGCTGTGTGAACCTAGTTATAGAAGTAAATATATCCTAATAATCACATTTAATAAAAATTCAGTATTCTTTATGTTATGGAGTGTATCAATTCTTTTTATGTGGCTGTAGTAAGACACCATGGCTAAGACAACTTAGGGAAGAGTTTATTTAGACTAAGAGTTTCATAGGATTGGGCTTCCATCACCACAAGGGAAGTGGGACATTAAGCAGCAGATATGAGGATACCAAAGTCGGGAAAGGGGGAGCTGAAATCCTCAGCTGCAATCCTAAAGCAGACACAGTTGGAAGCAGGGTGAAGCCATATAATCTCAAAGCCTTACCCCAGAGACACATTTTGCAATGCTGCACCAACTAGATGCACCCAAGCATGCAACCAACTAGAAACCAAGTGTTTCAATATCTGAGCCTATCACGAACATTTCCCTTTCAAACTTGCATTCCACTCCCTGTCCATATTATAATTCAAAATTCTTTTAGTCCAACTTTAAAACTCCTCGTAGTCATCCACAGACTCTATGCTGTTTAAAACCATAAAGTTTACTTTGAGACTCAAGGCAGTCTCTTGTCTGAGGGACCCTGTAGAATCAAACATCACATTGCATACATTCAATATTTAATGGTACCATAGCACAGAATATCCATGGTTATTCAAAGAGTAAAGACTGGATGCATAGTGAGGAAATACTGCGTCTGTGTAATGCTAGAATCCAGAAAGGCAAACATCAGATTCTGTAGTTTCATCCCCGGATAAACTACATGATGTATTTCTGTATTTCCGCTGCCTACAACATCCATCTGTGTTGGGCTGGTTTCACCCACTGTATGCAGCTCTGTTTTCACAGATATCCCACAGCTCTGGCATCTCCATTTGTTTGCTTCTCTCTTGCAACTCAGGCTTTAACTTCATATCATCAACAATGGTTTCTCACAACTTCTGGTTTTCTTGAGGTCCTAACACAGAGACTCTCAGCCACACTCTCCTTAGCAGACTATGTAGGAAAAGTGCATGACCTGTTCATTCTCAAATATTTCATGCTTCTAAAGCTATAACAATTTTCATGCCTCTAAATCTAGTATCCCACGAATGCTGCTGCCAAGTTTAACTAGCAGCTTAGGAAGGACCACACCTCCACAACCCCAGTAGCAGCATAGCTTTATTCAGCTGCTTTCTAGGAGCAAAAAACACCTTGGTCTCTCTCACACAAGTTAGAAGGCTAGTTTGCTGGAATCTGATCCTCTTTAAACACTAAGTGCCTTCAAACACTTTAATAGACACCAAATCCACAGTCTTACCCATTCTTCAAAACCACACCATGGTCAGGTTATTTCCAACAGTATCCCACTTCTGGTAACAGCTTCCCTATTCGCCATGTTTGGTGGCTATGACAGACTGGAGAAACTTTTTAAAGAGTTTATTTGGACGTATGGTTCTGTAAGAATATGAATTCGTTACGACAGGGAAGCATGCTAGCAAGCGGCATACATGGAGAGTGGGGCAGAAAAACAAAAACTTACCTTCTCAGCCATGATGAGGAAGAAGACAGTGTAAGCTGGACTATATAATCCTCAAGCCTACCTTATATAGTATTATCTCTTCCAGCAAGGTTCATCCATCCAAACATTGACACCAACAGGCAACTAAGTGTCAAATACATAAGCCCCAAACCAAGGATAGGTGTGTATAATAGAGCACCATGATGTTAGTGGCTTCTAAACCTGTGACTACATCTTTTTACTTAATCCATTACTAAGGAAGCACACTAATGAGTGTCTCACAACTAATAAATATTTTTAAAGTATTTTAAAAAGAATCTCAATATAATTAACATCTATTCTTACCCTTTTAATTATATTTTTGCATACATTTTTTTTCCTGAGAAGGCTGTCCTGTGTTTTACTCAATTACCAGAGTGGTTGAATATATAAAAAGTTCAGAGTTCATATAATTTGTTCTTAAGTTTGCTGGTTTTTAGTTTTCAATGAAGAATTGCTTTTTCTCTGTGTTCTGGTGGTTGAAACATGTATCTTTCATTTTAATAACTTTATTATGCTAGATACATCTATATAGTAATTACTACAAAGTATAATAATAATAAAAAACATAAAAATAAAAACATTTCACAAAGTAAGTAGCCTAAAGGGTGTACTGATTCTCAGAGTCGATTGGTCCCAGGCACATTAGGTCAATATGTCCAAGATGCTTGCTGAGTCACATCCCCGAATCCTACCTCAGGTCTTGCAACTTGAAAAGAAGCTCCTGCAGGAATGCTTTCCTTTGCTAACATTTTGCACAGTAGGATCCATAGTGCCCAGTGTGGTCTTTAAATAAACAAACAAACAAATTCCAGTCTCTTAAGTAATGCCAACTGATTCTTCCTTAATTCATCCTGCATGAAGTTTTCTTCCTTATACTGAAAAATGGCTCTTTAATAATTGCATCATGTTCCTCTGAATATGATAAGGCTGCTGTAGTCTGCACCATAGAAGGAAAGAGGGAAAAACTACCTTCTCCTTCAGAATGCAGACTGACAATTAGTTGTGTGCCTATGCAGATTTGCTCTTTGTTTAGCATGGTTTCTGCTTTCTCCTGGCTGACCCAAAACCTGCACCAAATCATCTGACTCACTTGCATTATAAAATAGTCAAGTTTTCATCAATTTTCTGCAGATATTTAGGGAAGGATTGAATAGATTTTACAAAGTTCATAGGTGTCATTCTCATACATCTACGACCCCGGTGTCCCTGGCCAGTTTCTATCAGGCAGGATGAATAGCTGAAGCAGATAAACAGACAAATCCATCAAATAGGATGAAATCCACTCACAGACCCATTTTTTTTACATTGCTTTAAAGTATGATTTTACTTTTTACAGTGTTCCTTGATATCTTTAGCAACCTCAAAATGGACTCCTGCATGGAGTTTCACACACCTTAAAGAAAAAAATGTGTACTTCCTTCAGACATCTTCAAGAAATTATAATTTAAAATATTTTCATTTGTGGAGAAAAATCAAAACAATCATACTTGTTTTCTGTTTAGAAAAGTACATTTCTGTGAACTTTTCAAAATATATTCTCTTTAATATAAGTGATTTTCTCTTGCAACAGGACACACATATATCTACCCTTGTTAGCTCTTTGCTTCACTAAAGCAGATTTCAAGAAAAAAAAATAGATGTGTATTCAAGTTGGAAGAGATGTTGACTTGCAATATATAGTCTACTAGTGGGAAGCTGGCTATTCCTTTGATGGCAGATAGAATGTCTTCGATATTTTTGTAGCCTTTATGATATATAATGATGTTTAACATATAGGAAAACCAGTAATTTTTATCACTAAAAATATATAAATGCTGTTCTTCAATATACATATATATACATATATGTGTGTGTGAAATATGTAACTAATGAATACTATATTTATAGATGATGCTGTTTTTCCGTGTACGTTTTCCATTCTGCGTATTTAACTACTCCATAACAGTGCTTCTTTTCCACCTTCTGAAGGAAAGGACCACGAAACTTTAAGTGCTTTAGTCAAGGTCACAGCACGGCTAAGTGTTGAGTCAGTATTTGAACCCCGGCAGACTGTCTCCAGAGCCAATATCCTTATTTTGAACAATGACTCGTATTTAGCCAAAGCCTAGATTTCTTCTGAAGTTCATGTTGAAAGCCCTTTCCAGTACATTGTCCTGGCCTTCTCACTGTTGGTGCTTATTTGAAACAGATGCAAACACTTAAAACATCCACTCGCATTGGGTTTCCCTGCATTTGCTGGACTGTGTCAGGTTGCCTCTAGGAGACTACTTTCTAAGTGGCTGTCTGATTTCATTCAGTCTCCCTTATTCTTTACTAACCTGCAACTTCTTGGGTCTGGCAAAGCCTGGCTGGCCAGAAGCTTATTAGCATCTCTTGCCAAGATTCTGTCTCCCTGTGTAGTATAAATTGGTAGGGCAGCTGTGAGAATAGGGTGGGTGGAGGTTTTTCAAAGCACAGTTTATTTTCTTAAACCTGTTGACAAGATATGGTGATTGGCTAAGGGTTGGGCAGATGCTCTCTTTGCACAGTTTTAACTCTAGGAATTGGTTTTTGAGAGTTCCTTAAAAGCTGTTGCTTTAGAAATGGGTTTGCATTTGCTCTCTGAAATTTTTCTTCAGTCTAAGATTCTGTTCGCCATCTCAGGATATGCTTTCTGACTCTGTATTTTTATTGCTTGCTCAGTGCTTCTGATTGCTTAATGGTCATATTTTATACATTTGCATGAAAAAGAAAAAAACGTGACAAAAAGTAAAAAGAAAAATATCACCTTTAACCCACAGCATAATTACCTCACTCTTGTGTTCCTAAGGATAGATTCCTAAGAGTTCTTTGTGTTTTCTGGAATGACTTGGTATGAGTTGTTTTGTTTATCAGAGTTAAACACCTAAGTTAACTAAGTTAAAAACCTAAGACCTACTATGGACTTAGCAAATCAAAAATTGATTAAAATGTTCTTTGTGCCAATCAAATTATAACATAATGTTTTTGACGATTCATGAGCTTCCTTCAGCTTGTGATTTGCAGAACAGTTCTCTATACATTTAGGAGTGAAAGTCCCATTCATAAAATATTTTAAGAGGATTATTAATAAAGGCTCATTTGTATTATTATTATGTTTAATGAAATTGTGTTTCTGGGTCACTTGAGCTAGGAATAGGGACCATTGTCTCTTAATGAAGCCTTAGGAAACATCCATCCAAGAGTTCAAAACAATAGAAGAAATCTCCTTTGAAATACATATTTTTAAGCACCTGTATTCCTGAAATGATGATCACAGGAGCTTGTGTTTCTGTAACTTGTAAGTTTCCTCATCATTATACATCATCGGCTTCATGTGTTCGACAGGAATAAAGTTTCCTCTTCTCTATATCTTCTATTAACTAGCCCAATGGAATGACAAACTGTCCACATCTCTGCTGGTTTTGTTGATTTCCTAGGTTCCAATTATAATATTTTCATTAATTTGAATCTTTCTGAAAAAAAGATGGTACAGCTTATTTATAGAGCTTAATTTTCAGCATTAAACACAACATCTATAGAGTTCATATGAAAGTTGTTTCCAGTCCCTTCAGGAGGAGCACCTTTCTGGGGATGCTGTTTACACTGGTGTGGGTCTGCCATATCATCATCAGATGGAGTAACATCTCCTTTTTTAAGGATGCTCATGACCTTGTTAAATAGCAGTCCAAAAATTGTGTGGCTTGTTTTGATTTTAACCAAAGTTACAGCTGCCTAGCTGAAAAGCAGTCACTTTCTCTTATTATGACTAGTTCTTCAACTTGTACTGTTTTAAATTGCCTGCAATTAGCATATTTCAACCTTATTTTTAGGTTTAAATTGCAGTGTGAGAGTGTACTCTCCTCTTAGCTAATTAGTGCTATCAAGGAACAGTAGGGTTACCTCATTAGTACCATGTGCATTTAATTAAAGAAGAGAAAATTGGAGTTAACCTCATAGTTAATATTTTCACAGAGTGCTACAATGCCAACACCTTCAATTGGAGTCACACCCCTGTGTATCTAATTATGCACTGGTGCCAAATAAGGTTAGCAAGGGCACCACAAGGCTGTTGACAAAATAATTTAGATGAAAATGTGTTTGTTGGATTCTGACAGTAAAATATAACTTGAACATCACCCCAGTTCTCATCTGCCAACATCAGATGACATACTCCTTCACAAGAAAGAGAAGGAAAGGGATATTTTGGAAGCCATTTTTTTTCTGCCTGAATTAATGTTGCTTCTAACTTGAAAAAAAAGAGAAAAAATGACATATAGACAACTAAAGCATGTACAATCCGTTTCTTAAACAGAGCCCAGAACTTCAGAGATGTATTTGAAAGGAATTATTTATAAGATGTAATATTTACATGCATCAAACTACTACCAATGCCCCTTGACACTCTCACCACATCCCTCCTTGCTGTTCTTCTTTCCTGGCATAATTATAATTTCCCTTGTGTATTTTATGAATGGGTATGATCCTTTCATGTCATACATGAAGTCTAAGGATGGGTTGTCATATGGTCTATTCAAATGCAATGTAATCCTTTTGCCCTTCAGACAAAATCTTTGAAATGTCTGGTGCTACTTAGGCAAAAAAAAAAAAAAAAAAAAAAAAAGACATTCCATACCATTTATCAATAAATAATCACTTTGCTTTTACAGATAAAATGCACACTATACTTTTGAGTATATAAAGTACTTTCCTATGCAAGTGGGAAAATTCAACAGGTTTTAGCAGTTAGTATGGTGTGATCTCCACAGTCTTAGATGTGTGTGAGTGGGAATAGCAATAGTACAGTAGTGCTTAACCATGACACTTTAGTTGAAGAGGTGATTACTATTGTCCTTGTAGCTTATGGTGAGGAATTAATGTTTATTGGTCCAGATTACTACTGAGTGTAACTCATTGCTAGCATTTCGAAATGAATTTGAGATAAGCAAATAGCATTGCATTCTATAAAACTCACTGTGGTATTTACAGCTACAAAAATTCTTATGAACTTTAACTGTAATTGCAGCTTAGGAGGTAAAAGCAGGGAATCAGGATTTTTTTTTCCTCACTGGTTCATTTATTACAAGTCTAATATTCAGTGTCATGTGTTACAGGTTGTTCCTATTTTAAAAACCTATGTTACTCTAACAAAAAGGCTTTTATTAGTGTAACTGATAATTCACATTATTTTTCATGAACAATAAGACTGAGGAGAGAAAAGAAAAAGAGCCAACTCCGGGTTCTTTTTGTTTAATTTAGGAATTGCTTCTAGAAACAAAATTATGTGTCTATGGCCACTCTCCTTGTGATGGGCATCTTCACAGCACATTTGCAGTAAGTTTATTGGGCAATTAGAAATTCAGAAGCTAACTGCAAAACCATGGACTCCATCCCACAATTCAGAACTCCTGAGATTTCTTATAGCCAAACTTTTCCACTGAAGCCAGTCGTTAAAGCACAAGTTATGTTAGGAGACAGGCACAAGAACACAGGCTTTCTGTTTTCTCTGGTGTTTCCACTTCAATCTTGGTTCATAAGCTATACTGCTCACAGTTTCTCAAATTTGGGGGCATTAAAGTCCACTGAGGCTGTGTAAGTCTTCGCACCAACACACTTTCTTGAAAGTTTAGCAATGACTTGGCAGGACAGTGATGGTGTGGTGGGAATGAGCAGTAAATGGGATGAGTACATCTTTAAGCAAGGAGTTGCTACTTCCTGTTCCTAAAGATGCCAGACAAGCATGAGTGGAGAGGGACTTATCTTCTGTCTTTAGACACTGGCATCCAATGAAATTTGATTTTGTGACTTAGTATTTATATGAGGTAGCCTAGAAATTGAATGGTAAAGTTGAAGTGTAAGCTTGAGGACTTTATATAGAGCTGTTTTGTATAGATTTCTCCTGTTTTCTACAGAATCCTTAAAAGTGTAAGGAAAGATTTTAAGATTTAAGATTTTTGCCTCACTTCTGTATGAATGGATGGATTTATTAGTCTCAGCAAGACAGAGCCTGCCTAAACTTTCTCACTCAAAATCTATTTCTACTATTCTATGAATACTCTTTCTAACTCAAAACTGTTAAAATTCAACTAAATTAAGACATGAAGAAATAATCAATGTTCTTCCTTGCTGGGAAGACCTACATAATTTGATACTGTATGTGTTCAAAGACATTTTTAAATGCAATGTCTAATTACTGGGAATCATTATTGCTTATTAAATAGTGAGTAATTTTGACTTCTTTCCACAAACAAACCCAGGAGAAATAACAATAGTATACTAACTCATGAAAACAAAGTATAGAGCATTGTTGAAGATATTTATATAAAAAGCTTTTTGGACAACCCTTATGGTTGTATTTATTTTAACCCTAAAGTATGTCTCTTTTTTTGTAATAATATTTTGGGGGAAATTAAAGTGGTAGTTGCATGTGTTGAATTGCTATGTGTACATTTATATCAATGTCTAAAATATGATGAATATATGACTGTTCCCTTCACAGTTTAAAAGATAGATACACTTAAAGTAAACTTCATTATAATCATATCCTTAGCTTGAAATGAAACAATCAACCAAAATTTTATCTAAAAACAAAACAAAACAAAAACAACACATAACACACACACACACACACACACACACACACAAATGTAATAAATTTGAGAGAAAATACAATTTGGTAAAAGGGACAGTGTTCATATCACAACCTCTTGTGACTCCAGATCCAAAGGATCCATCAGCCTCTGCACTTGGATGACCCCCATAATTCAAATAAAATCTTTAAAATCAAAGTTACATATAGGGCCCTATAATCCTTCAAGAACAAGAATGAATATATAGCTCAAGTTTGTGATTATCAGTGTACTGGACTGTGGTAAGTCTTGTCACGTTGTTTCTGGACAGCTAACTGAATAAGAGTTTGTCCTGACTGAATGAGAGTTTGGAGCAGCCCTGTGTCTCTCCATCAGAAGCTGTGTCATATGAGTTGGTAGTGGCTGCTTAGAAATGATGTATGGGAACTTGGTAGAGCATGGGCTCTCCACAACTGTAGTGCTACAAACTTAATAATTAACACTAGTCCCTGAGGACATTATAGCAGGATGCTTCTTGACTTTACAACCCAAGAGCAACATTACTGAAGGACATGCTTATTTTAATTAATTGATTATTTGATATAAACTCTCTCCAATCTAAAATGACTGTATAATGCAGTTACAAGCCAAGAACAACAACAAAAAAATACCCTAAAACAAATGCTAATTACCAACCTTGTCTAATGCATCTGCCTCTTTTTAAAAATTAATTTTAGAACTTAAGTTTTGATATTTTTATTTTAAAAATATCTTTTTATAGACTTTAAGTTTTAAGATCCATCTTGTGGATTAGGATGGAGTCTGGAGTATGACAGGGTTCATAGTGGGCTGAAAGTAGAAAACTCATAGAAAGATAAAAGGGGCTTTTTAAAGCAAGCACAGTTATTCATTCTTCTTGAGCCTGGCATCTCTACCAAGTCTGTGTTGATATTAAAAACAGACAAGCTCTATACCATGTTCCTTTCTTACATTTGTTAATTTTATGGAATTTATGTCAAAATATGTAATACAAATGCATTTAATATAGGTGTTTCCTGCACCTTGGTTGTACAAATAACCCATCAGACATTTGCTGCCCTCTGAACGTTGTACTCATCTAGTAGTATACTGTTGCATAGCATGGTTATGTTTTTGGATCTATTTGCTATTAAATTTTATTTGCATGCATTCACTAGTTCATTGAAATACTGGGTGGTAATTGTACCTGCTGAGATCATATCTACCTGAAAACCATAATTTAAAACTTTATCTACCTGTTGTTGTTATCATATGTTGTATGTTTATTAGGAATAGCAATGTAACACTCTTTTATTACATTGATTTCTTCAGGAAACACCCATGCACAGGCACATACGCGCACATGGGCACATGCACACACAGGCACATTGATTAAGGGCTTCAAATGACGAAGAGTCACCATAGGAGTTTACTGAAGCAAGCCTTTCCCAATCAGTCTTTCTTCATTTGTCATATTTTTGATTTATTTTGAAAATGTTTTTCCATTTCTTTTCTTTAAATTTTTTTCTAAAACAGATGTATCTTTATCTTGAACAAATATTCCACCTATATTTATCAGCCTTTTAGATTTTCTTACCATCGGAATACTAAATTTACACTTCTCTAGCATCATACAGTAAGCCAAGTTCACTATCCTATAAAGATGCCCTGTTGAAACCTCATCTGCCCAAATGACCTCATTAACACCAACCTGCATAAGCCATTGTTCTTCTTGCCTGCAGGTTCTTACACCTCAGTGAATACCCTTTTACATAGGGCCTTGCATTTTAGCTCTCACTGCTAAGGCAATTATGCTGAATGCTTAGGGTTCTCAATTTGGGTCCTTGTATAAAAAGCCTTCAGCGCTGAATCAAATGGAAGTTTTGATGAACAAAGTATACTGCTTCTGTAAACTAAAGATGAGATTTGGCCAGCAGTGGCCAGGTGTGGGTTTTCCCGTTCATACTAAGCTACATAGACTGAGTTTGCTATCTACCCCCTCCAGCTCTTCACTGAGCTGTGATTGCCTCTTGAATGATGCATTTTGATGAAAATTGTGATTTTTTTAAAGAATCTTTCTTGTTTTAAAGTTCAAATAATCAGTTCTCTGGACTCGGCTGCCACTATTACGCTCTCGATTGTTTATGCCCAGCGTTAGCACATGAAGATACCACCATGTTAGGAACTACGGTGTCAAGGCTAGATCATTCTGAACATTTGGCTCCTTAGTATGTGATAATTGTGTCAGAGAGAAGGAAAGATTTTGGAATATTTTTAAGTAGTCTGGACTTAGTTTTATGTGCAACATAAGGGGAGAAATTACAATGTACTGTTCTAGAACAACCTTCTTCTTAATATTTTTTTTATATTTTATTTTTTTTAATATCTGAGTTTTATATTATCTATATATCCCCTTCTTTTCCTCCCAACCTTCTATATCTTCTTCCTTGCTCTCTTTCGAAATCAGGGCATCCTTCTTCATTAATTGTCCTTGCATCTCCTTTTACTGTTGGCGAGATTGTGAATTGTACAGTCACTATGAGAGCCAGTTTGGAGAACTCTCAAAAAGCTGAAAACAGATTCACCATACGATGGTCCTTATTTTGAAACCATGACTCAAGTATTTGCATCAGATGAAAGTGTAATTAAATTTATTATGAAGCTTTACAAACAAGATTGATTTCTGCTTACCATGTTGATGGTTTGACACTACCTTCATTCCGTAAGAATAATTTTATACCCGTTTTAGCAGATTTTGTGAGTTTTGTGGATGTCTTAACATATAAGAATGTAAACTCATTTAAAGCCATAACCAACCTTCCAGATGCTTCACCTAAAACAGAATAAAAGTTGCCGTTTTGAGAAAGCTTCGCCAATGTTCCTGTGCATTTCTTGGTGAACCTTTTACTCTCCTCGTATAATTAAAGATATTACCAATTACCTGTCTGCCTTTCCTACTGAGTTGCAGGTCTCTGGGCTCAGTTCATTCTTGTCACTTCTCCTGAGTGATTGCCTCTCACCCTCTATTTAAGACAGCCATGGGTTCTCTTGATGTTGCCTCCAAGAAGGACCAGTAGCAGAGCTTTGGAAATGAAGAATCCTCTGAAATTTATAATGAATAATTCACTTCCCATGATGATTTACTTAAACACCAGTAAGGCAGAAGTCAGGGAATGATAAAAATATTATTTATTTAGCTCTCTGGTTTTGTTGTTGTAAATATACATTTTCATCAAATTGATAGACACAGTAGAATATTTATGTGGCCATAATGTGATTTTTTGATGCCTATTAAAACAAACAGTATTTTTGCCTTTTGTATTTTAATGTTTTTTGTAAGAAACCATTAGAGATAGTGTGTGTGTGTGTGTGTGTGTATATATATATATATATATATATATATATATATATGTATATATATATATATGATAATTTACATTAACTTCTAACAATTCACTGTAATATCCTTGAATGTTTTTAAGTGTCACATAAATTAACCCATGTTTTTATTTTTATTTTGCATTTCTGACCCTTGTATACTTTATAATCTTAGTTCAGTATACTGATTAACAAAAGACACAGAAACAATTCATATCATAGCATAACTTTTCATGGTGCACACACATGCATACACACACATGTCTAAATGATCACTTATGCAAAAGTATGTGCGTGCATTTTTATTGAGCTACATTTGCAATTTCGTTTCTTTATCTTATTAAAGTTGTAGTTTTACATTTGTGATTTTCACTAGAGAAATGAATTGGTTGTTATGCAAACAGGTAACAAATTATGGCACAGAATTTTTATTACTGGCATGGTCCACTTAGTATTCTTTACCTCAAAAGAATTTGTTAAGAACTAGGCTTTATATATACTTTTAATACTGTCTTTTAAGCTACACATGATTTTATATAATAACATAAGCCTAAAAATATATGATGTAATTTTAAAATTTAGCCAATAGAATTCACAAAGCTTATTATTCTTAGAATTTACTTATATAATAATTATATAATGTGTGACTAGTAAGATAAATGACAGTAGACTGCTGATTAATAGTATTTTTTATAATAATGGGGATAAAAATTTTTCCAAAGAAATTTATATGACTAATAAAAATAAAGTGTTTTGCTTGATTTTGATTTTACCAAATTGAGTGTTTCAAAATAAAATTTTATTCATGCCTGGCACCAAGGTGTTGTCATAAGGTGATTTTTACTTCTAGGTGACTAGAGCTTCTCTTGCCCCCACATGAGAGAGGTGTTGTGAGGTATTTGGCAGTATTCAGCAGAAATAATCTCCCCTTCAAATCTACACTATTAAATAATGTCAGCAAACTCCATCCAGAAGGAGTTACATTTTATTATCTGAAGAATAATATTAAAATAACACTAATTTTCCTTTAGAACACTACGGATAAGTATTTAGGCTACACAAAAATCTGACAGTATTCAATAACAGTTAAAGAATTACCACATAAAATGTTTCAGTAAGGAGGAGATACCCAGTAAACAAGTGCTCATCTTGTTAAATAAAAATAATCATAAATTCACATGTGGTTGTGTGATTTTAGAAGAAAAATATGTCAAGTTTGGAAAAACACACCAAAAGGTTTAGAAATTTGATATTTTCAACAACATATAGATAGATTAGATACACAGACTGACAGAGATAGATAGATAGATAGATAGATAGATAGATAGATAGATAGATAGATAGATAGATAGATAGATGATAGATAGGTAGGTAGATAGATAGATGATAGATAGATGTTAGATAGATAGATGATAGACAGATAGATGATAGATATATAGATAGATAGATGATAGATAGATAGATGATAGATAGGTAGGTAGATAGATAGATGATAGATAGATGTTAGATAGATAGATGATAGACAGACAGATAGATAGATGATAGATAAATAGATAGATGATAGATAGATGATAGATAGATAGATGGTAGATAGATAGATAATAGATAGATAATAGATGGATGATAGATAGATAGATGGATGATAGATGATAGTATTCTGATGCAAAGATGCTATATAATTAAAAAACTATATGCTGAATATCAAACATACAACTATGTTAACCTTATTTTTCATAATATTTTATTTCAATGACTTTATTTTAAAAAACAGAGATAAATGTACAGATTTTAAAAGCATTTTTGCATAAAACTATATAAATATATTTTTGTCAGTACTTTTTTAAAGGTTTGATAGTATTCATTGAAAACTTACTAGTTACAATGAACCTCAAGTACATGTAAAACTAAATGTAACTGTATTTACATTTCAAATGTTTCCTCCTTCCCCCGAACTCCCATCCTCCCATTGCCTCCATGAAAGTGCTCCCTCTCCCAACCACCCTCTCCACCTCAGCACTTTGGCATTCCCCTACAGTGGAAAAACAATCCTTCACTGGACCAAAGGCCTCTGCTGGTTCACCGATGCCAGACAATGTTATCCTCTGCTGTATAGGCAACTGGAGACATGGGTCTCTCCATGTGTGCTCATTGGTTGGTATTTTAGTCCTGAATAGCTATGGAAGGTTTGGTTGGTTGATAATGTTGTTCTTCCCATGGTATTGCAGACCCTTTCAGCTCCTTCAGTTCTTTCTCTAGCTCTTACATTGGGGTCCCTGTGTTCCTTCCGATGGTTAGCTCCAAGTAATCTCATCTGTAACAGTATGGCTCTATTCCACTCCTGGGCATGTACTCAAAAGATGTTCCAACAAATAACAAGGACACATGCTCTACCACGTTTATAGCAGCCTTATTTATAATAGCCAGAATCTGGAAAGAACCCAGGTGTCCTTCAACAGAGGAATGAGTACAGAAATTGTGGTACATTTACACAATGGAGTAGGTCTCAGCTATTAAAAACAATGACTACATGAAATTCCTAGGCGAATGGATGAAACTAAAAGCTATCATCTTGAGTAAGGTAGCCTAGTCACAAAAGAGCACTCATGGCACATGCACTCACTGATAAGCGAATACTAGGCCAAAAAGTTGGGAATACCCAAGAAACAATTCACAAAACTTATGAAGCTCAAAAAGAAGGAAGGCCAGAATGTGGATGCCTCAATCCTTCTTAGAAGGGAGAACAAAACACTCACGGGAAGAAATACTGGGACAAGCAGAGGAGCAGGGATTGGAGAAAAGATCATCCAGAGACTGCCTCACCTGGGGATCCATCCCATATGCAGCCACCAAATCCACGCACTATTGCTGATACCAACAAGTGCTTACTGGCGGGAGCTTGATATGGATGAGCGAGCATTCTTCAGCATGAACTGTTTCAAGTCTGCAGCTGCCTGGGAGAGCTTTTCCCGGTTGAGCCCAGGCGCCAGCTGGAGCTGCTGAACTCCCTTGTTCATGTAAGTGATTCTAGAGGAACTCGACTTGGCGCTCAGGACAGCCAGGCCGACTTATCAGTCCATGGAGGGGCTGCAGATCTCGGGAAGGCTCCATAATTTCTTTTTCCCCCAATTTTTATTGGATATTTTATTCATTTACATTTCAAATGTTATCCTCTTTCCTAGTTTCCCCTTATCCCAAATGTTTCTTATTGCCTGTCAGATCTGTGTTTCTTGGGCTACTTTATGAACAGTTTAGTATATACATGCAGGTTTTGCACTCTCCTGTATTCGAAGAATCATTCTCTGTTACTGCATTAGACAAATAGAAAAGTATATGTCTGTCTACCATGTATTTTTGTCCTAAACTAATAGCACCTTGTAAGTAAAAATACCATTTTGATTCATCTATCCCTAATACTTTATTTTATCGTTTTTGAAAACAATATTAACAAATCAAAAAGATTTCCTAAATTACTCGCTATTACTATAGGATCTAATGAGGATTGTGGGAGATTGATCAGTTCTTTTAGTCTTGAAGAATAGGCTGTATGCATTGATTCTTTCAAGGTGCATAACTAGTTTTGATTATATTTGTCACAATAGAACTGAATTTATTCTTCATGTGTTGCTAAATATATTTAACTAAGACAAAGTTTAAAAGGAGATAGATTTTGATCACTTTGAAATTACCATATATATTGCTTGACTACTTCTTGTGATTTATTTTGAAGGTCTTAATAAGGTCTAAGGTCTTAATGAGGTCTACACAATGGCTTTGTTTATAGGGTGAGGTTTTAGAAAAGAAAATTCAAGAATGTTTTTATGATACCCTCAGAAACATTTTAGAATGGATTGTGAATTACTAGTTTATTGATTTCTTGGCATGAAAATCCATATGGGGAGAGGTGGGAGGGAACTAGGTGGAGTAAACAGAGTGAACCCATGAATAGCAAAAATTATGAAATATTTAAAAACATATTTTCAATAAAAGGGAAAAGAAAAATTTTAGCTAGGTAAAAAGGCCTTATTCTGAAAGACATAAAGAATTCCAATTGTGACTTCTAATGAGTAGAAGAATAAGGCTCATGATGACCATGGTTTACTCCCCACAATTATATTTCCTTTATTTAGAATACATATTCAAGAATGTTCGGTTGTTTATGGATAGGACAAACACCGAGAACATCCATGGCTTTACAGGTTGCTTTTCACTATTTGTCACATAAACATGTTTTATCTAGAAAAGATAAGTACTTAGTGATTTTTTAATACAGTCTTGCCCCAAAATACTCAATATTTCTAATAAAACAATTATCTGCCAACATTGAATTAGATGAAATAAAATGTGCAGATCCCAAAATAGATAACTTAGATTGAGCAAATGAAACAGATTTATAACATATAGCCTTTATCCTATGAAATAAATTTATAAAACTTATAATTTCTATGGTAGTAACTTCAGATATTAGAACTACATTGAGTATCCATGGCTCTAGATAAGCCCTGATAAATGTCTAGAATGAGCAGTTCCACCACTGTTAATTTAATTTAATCGATAGCACTGTACGGTATATGATCATTCCAAATGATCTTTCTTTGACTTGTAAAGTCTTTCATGACTGGTGCATTTTGCATGAAGCTTTAACAACTTGTAATCATATGCAGTCTCCTAAACAGCAAAAATTAGTATCATTTTTATCTCCCAATGCTGTTATTTCACAAACATTGGTTGCAGACAAATATATTTCTATCTCTGAAATCTATATTCTGTTTTCATCAGTTGCTTACTTCTTTGTTTATCCTACTTATTAACCGAAATACATTATAAAGGTCCAACCCTGTTGTCACCTCACAGGACCTCATTTTCACTAACATGGTACTTAACCCTATTTTGATATTATGTTTTCATGCTGACTTTGGGAATTATTCTTACTTCCACTTATCATGTTTGTCAAGTATGATTTCCTCAAAAATCCACGCAAACTTTCTAATAAAATAATAATTACCTACATATGATGAAGTTAGACTGTGAAGATGTACCACAGTATTTAGCATTTGGAAATCTATAGAGCTATAGGAGAAATGTTACCATTTTACTGTTTGATGAGAAATAATTCAATAGATGTTTTATGAGGAAGTGTTTTTTTTAAAAAAAAAAAAAGGTAACTTACACAGGGAAGTATTTGAAAACATAATAACAAAATTTAAAATTTTGAATTCTTGTTTAAAATGGTCTAGGCAGATACCACATACCAAAGTTAAATCAAGAGCAAGTAAACTGTCTAAAAAGGCCTATATCCCATAAGGAAATAGAAGAAGTCATTAAAATTTTTCCAACCAAATAAATAAATAAATAAATAAAGCCCAGGGTCAGATGGATTTAGTGAAGAATCCTACAAGGCCTTCATAGAAGACCTGATACTAATATTCCTCAAACTATTCCATAAAATAGATACAAAAGGAATACTACCTAATTCATTCTATAAAGCCACAATTTCTCTGATACATAACCACAAATAGACTCAACCAAAAAAGAGAACTTCTGCCCAATCTTGCTTATAAATATTGATAAAAATACTCAATAAAATTCTTCCAAACTGAATCCAAGAATACATCAAAACCATCATTCACCATGATCAAGTAGTCTTCATTTCAGAGATGGAAGGTTGGTTTAATATGTAAAAAATCTATTAATATAATCCACTATATAAACAAACACAAAGAAAAAAATCACATGATCTTCTTCTTAGATACTGAAAAAGCATTTGACAAAAATACAACACCACTTCATGTTAAAAGTATTGGAGAGATAAGGAATTCAAATCTCATACCTAAATATAATAAGAGCAATTTACTACAAACCAACAGCCAATATCAAATTAAATGGAGAGATACTTGAACCAATCCCACTAAACTTGGGGACAAGACAAGGAAGCCCTCTCTCCCCATATCTATTCAATACACTACTTGAAATGCTAGCTAGAACAGTAAGACAAAAAAAGATCAAGGGGATAGAAGTTGGCAAAGAAAAAAAATAAAGGTATCACTAATTTGCAGATGATGTGATAGTATACATGAGCAACCCCAAAATTTTTACCAGAGAACTTCACCAGCTGATAAGCAACTTCATCAAAGTAGCTGGTTACAAAATTAACTCAAATAAATCAGTAGTCTTTCGTAATACAAATGATAAATAGGCTAAGAAAGAAATTAGGGAAACAGCTTCCTTCAAAATAACCACCACGAATAATGTAAAATATCTTGGGGCAACTCTAACAAACCAAGTGAAAGATCTGTGTGACAATAACTTCAGATCTCTCAAGAAAGAAATAAAAAATAATATCAAAAATTGGAGAGATCGCTCATGCTTATGGATTGGCAATATTAACCTAGTAAAAATGGCCATCCTACCCAAGGCAATCTGCAGAGTCAGTGCAATCCCCATCAAAATCCCAACTCAGTTCTTTAAAGACATAAAAAGAGCACTTCTCAAATTCATCTGGAAAGGCAAAAACTGAGAATAACAAAAACAATTCTTAACAATAAAAGAACAGCTGAGGAATCACCATCCCTGACCTCAAGCTCTGCTACAGAGCAATAGTGATAATTACTGCATGGAACTGGTTCAGGGACAGACACGTCGATCAATGGAATAGAACTGAAGACCCAGAAATAAAACCACATACTTATGTACACTTGATCTTTGACAAAGAAGCCCAAAATATACAATGGAAAAAAGAAAGCATCTTCAATAAATGGTGCTGGTCTAACTGGCTGTCTGTATGTAGAAAAGTGAAAATAAACCTAAATTTGTCACCTTGCAGAAAGCTTAAGTCCAAGTGGAGCAAGGACCTTAACATAAAACCAGATACACTCAATCTAATAGAAGAGAAATTGGGAAAGAGCCTTGAACTAGTTGTCACAGGGGAAAATTTCCTAAATAGAACTCCAGCGGCTCATGCTAGAAATGATAAATGGAACCTCATGAAACTGTAAAACATTTCTGGTGGGATTGCAAACTGATACAGCCACTCTGGAAATCAATTTGGAGGTTCCTCGACAAATTAGAAATAGAGCTACCTAAAGATCCAGCAATATGACTCTTGGGAATACCCAAAAGATCCTCTACCATGCCACATGACCACAAGCTCCACTATGTTCATAGTGGCCTTATTTGTGATAGCCAGAATCTGGAAACAACTCAGATGTCCCAGGACAGAAGAATGGACACAGAAAATGTGGTTCATTTACACAGTGGAATACTACTCCACTATTAAGAATGAGGACATCCTGAATTTTGCAGGCAAATGGATGGAAGTAGAAAATATCATCCTGAGTGAAGTAACTCAGACCCATGAGGACATGCATGAACTTCAGGGATGGAAATGAAGAGCCTGGGGAAAAGAAGGTTACAGGGAAAGGCCCAACATGGGATCCAGCTCAAGGGGAGACCCCTAGGCCTGACACTATTACTGAGGCTATGGAGTGCTCACAAAAAGGGAACTATTGTGACTGCCCTCTGAAAGACCCAACAAGTAGCTGAAAGAGTCAAATGTAGATATTTCAACCCAACCAATGAACCGAAGTTGCTGACACCTGTGGTTGAACTAGGGGAAAGCTGGAAGAAGTTGAGAAGAATGTTAAGGATAAGGACATAGGTGGAAATTTAAAAATTCATAACCAGCCTGGGCTACATAGTAATTACCAAATCAGCTAAGAAAATATACTAGACAATATACTAGACAGAGAACTAGAAGCCAAGTAGTCGAAGGTAACTAACACACATACACACACACACACACACACACACACACACACACACAGAGAGAGAGAGAGAGAGAGAGAGAGAGAGAGAGAGAGAGAGAGAGATAGAGAGAGAGAAAGAGAGAGAGAGAGACAGACAGACAGACAGACAGACAGACAGACAGAGACAGAACCCAACAGAGAGACAGAGAGATAGAGAGACCGAGAGACAGAGAGAGAGGTAGTTGGTGGTTGTAACTTGCTCCTTCCTTCCTTTATTTATTTCCTTTTTTTCTTTCTCTTTCAGAATAATTTTATATCCACAGCCAAATCTAAATTTCTAAAAAAAAGCAGGAATTTTCATGTTTTCTGCCCTCACAGACTCCCATTACTAACCTTCTCCCCAGATTTGTTACCAATGATTAGAAGATGAAAACAATAGCCCTTTGTTCTCACAACAGTCTATTCCTTTACATGGGTGCCCTTTTAATGTAGTGTATTATTTTGCTTTTGAGAATGACGTAATTACATATGTCTACCACTGTAACATCTTATGGAAGACTTGGCGACCTTAAAGTTCATCTGTGTTCCACTGCTTTATCTTTCCCCCAGTCTTTAATTAGAAGAAATTAAAAAAAAAACAAATAACAAAACAAAAAGAAACTGAAAACGGTCTACATTATCATGAAATGAAGTTTGATTGTTACAACTATGGGATAGGAGAGAGAGTAAGTCAGTGGGTTTGACCAGGATGTTTTCACCAGACAATACAATGACTGGAGTAAAGAAAAAAATGATTGTGGAGGAAGGATAAATAGTATGTACTAGTGTCAAACTTGTTCTAGAAAGAAAGACGATAAGGTTGACTTGAGCAGAAAGGGAAAGTGAGGAATGTCCCAGAGGAGTGTTGGTACCAAAGGGAAGAGATTAAGGTGCAAAAGGGGAGCTGGGGAGATAGTTCACAGCCTTAGCCTCAATATGGTGAGATCCTATGTTCAGCCTCCCAAAACAAGACATGATCTGTAATCCAAACACCACTACAGTGAGGTGGGAAGTGGAGACAGGAGAATTCCCTGAAGCTTGCTAGCCACATGGCAATATCGAGCACCAAAAAACAGCCTCACACAGTGTTAAAGTTGAAGACTATTACACAGGGGTGTCCTCTGATGTCTGCATGACAATCTTGGCATGTGCGTGCCCATATTCATACATTCTCACACAGTGTGTACATGCACACACACACAGGCAGGGGAGAGAGGACAGAAGAATAGAGGGTGATGCAACATTTATGGGTGAAGATCATGTTAAAAGAAATAGAACCTCACCCACATCTGCACTTAGTAGATCCCTTTGCTAAATCTTTGTGTGCCCGTGATTACTGTGGTGTCTTTCTCCCAGTGGCTGCAAATTTGTTGTTGAACTCTATATCAAGTTTTAGGAATTCTTAACTGTGACAGACCAAAGAAAGGAAGAGAAAGGCATGAACACAGTAGTTAGGATGTTCTAGCTGTGACAGCGTTCCCCTGTCATGTCATATTTGTTTTACCTGATGCTATTATTAGCTGAGAGAATGACTACTCAGTAGAGTTAAAACTTAGAAACTATGTTCTCATAAATGACTCTAATAGCTCAGTTACATGTGAACATGCTTCCCTTCCCCTCTGACAGTCGAGGTGGATTAGTATAATTCCAAAGAACATTCATTATTCCATGAAACATTTAGATACATTAAGATTGAACTTTTGAAGTAATTGGTTAATTTTTGGTAATTAATGAAATGAAAATTTGCTGTTCTGTGAAAACGCTTTAATGAAAACAGAAATTGTAACAGAAGTAAAATGTATGCAGAAATATTATGATAATCTCTTTTCCACTGTATTGTCAGTCTGAGTTGTGAGAGCAACCTAAGAATGAAACCCATGATACTGCCCTCAGAGGTATATTTAACTGCGTAAATCTGGCTCATTGCTACACAGTCCGTAATGCAAACAGAAAAAAAGGTAGATGCCTTGAGCCCAAAGCCTTTTCTTCTGTCCTTTCATAAAGCATGAACCAAGGATAAAGATAAAAAAAAAACAAATAACAGAAGACATAAATATGGCCCGTATCGCACCGTGTGAAGTTGAACACTTTTTTTAATAGACTTTATTTTCCCTTCCTCTTCTCTCACCCAAGTTTCCTTTACAGAGCGTCCAGTCCAGATTCTCAATGTTCTGCTTAGTAACTGTGCATTCATCTTCCTTTCCCAACAGAGGGCCTGGAAGATATCTATTGTTAAGCTGATGGCGGGTAACAAGAAATTGTTCTGCTCGAAGCACTCATGGCCTGCTCATTGCACATAATTTCTTATAATATGGACCTAAATTCCTGCAATTTCAAGAATTGGTGATGAGCATTTGGGAGTCTAAGCCTCCAAATATATCTCTTGGGAACATATCGTTCCTTGATCGTCTTTATTTAGAGTAATTCATCCTGACCTCTTAGCTACAATTCATTTCCTTAATTATCATAGGATGTAACGATGTCCTTCAAACTGAGTCACTAAGGTTTTGGTCAAAAGAGCTCAAGTGGCTAAAAGCACTGTGTTTTTGCTGTGGCATCTGCCCCGGCTAAGGAGAAGCTAACCATGGCAACCGAGCAGCAATACCCATTCAAACCTCCTTTTTCTATTAAGAAAACAGCAGGCCTGCATACTGAGTTTACCTGCCCTGTGTCACACAGGTCAGTAAATGACTAAGCCAAGACATAACTCGGATTTCCAAACCCAAACTACTTCTTTAACACCATATTATCTGTAGTGCTCTTTGATATTTCTCTCCCTCCCTCTCTTTTGTCCAACTCTTTTTCACCTCTCAGTACAAGCATCTGAGCTTAGAAGACCCGAGTTCCATTCCTTAATATTACCAAAAATATGTCAAATTCACTTGTTTTATTTTTAAATCTGTCCCTGGAAGACAACTCTGAACAAGGCTTGCACACTTGTATTCTTACTTTGCTTGTGTGTTCCACTGGGTCTTCAGGCCCGCCCTCTTCAGGCAGAACACAGAAGAGATGTGACAACTACCAGGGAGTGCTCCAATTCATGATTTCAATGATTTGCTATTGTAAAACAGTACCCTGTGGAACATGCTGCCTATGCCTTCTCTATCTGTTTACATTTTAGCGTCTTTCTTAAAGCAACATTGTACTCCTTTCAACAGGCCACTCTCTTGCAAGAAGCACTATTCCTGAATCTTCGCCATTTGTCTAAACTCACCTGCTCCTGCCATGGGTCTTCTTAGTTACTATAGTTTTTACCAACTTACAAAAATAATTGAATCCTCACCCTTCCCTAAATAGGTCTATTCATTTTTCAACTTCTGTGCCTTGGCCCACTTGCTCTCTCAATACAATGGTGAAATTCATCGAGCACCTGTTACATTTTGGCTGAAACCTCTCTACCTTCTCCTGTTTGCTTTGTTGTATTTAGATTACTTGGGGCTTGATATCTCATTTTCCATGGATACATACTGAGAAATGGATATTGAGTTTTCTAGAGCAGTGCCCAGCACTTAGTAGGTATTGTTAATGAAACTCTATTATTCAGATTCTATGGAAATTTTCTTTTCTGTTCTGATCTAATGTATAATCTAATGATCTCATTTAAGAGGAAAGTGCACTTTTGAGGGAAAATACAATAGTAAACAATAGTCACCCACAAAAAGGTTGTTTTCTGAAACTTTTAATGGTAGATTTCTGTCTTATGGACAAGAAAATTTTCTCAAACATGTGGTGACTTTTGTTTGTTTGTTTGTTTTTCAGAATAATGATGTATTTAAAGATAATAGAGTTTTGTTAACTTTGTCTTTTCAAAAAATATTTTATTGGATATTCTCTGTATTTTTTATAACTTGCTATAACTTTATTTTTTTCTTACAACTATTTAAAAAAGAGAGACACATGTACAGATTTTTAGAAGCATTTTGGCATAAAACTATATGGATATATTTTTTGTCAGTATTTGATTCTTTTAAAGGTTTGATAGTATGCATTGAAATCTTACTAGTTACCATAAGCATAAAGTACATGCAGAACAGAATGTAACATGGAAACAGTCAAAGTTTTTATGTTGTCCCCTGTCCCCCCTCCTCCCCTCCTCCCTCCCCCTCCACTTGTTTCCATGAAGGTACATACACTCTCCCCCAATTACCCTCTCCACCTTAATGCCTTGGCATTCCTCTATACTGGGAAAACGCACCTTCATGGACCTAAAGGCCTCTCTTCCCATTGATGCCAGACACTGCTGTCCTCTGCTGCATATGCACCTGGAGCCATGGGCCTCTCCAAGTGTACTCACTGGTTGGGGTTTCAGTCTCTGGGAGCTCTGTGTGGTTTGGTTGGTTGATACCATGAGGTTCCAAAACCTTTCAGCTCCTTCAGGTCCTTGTTCTCAGTCCCATGGTTGCCAGCAAACAACCTCAGCTGTGTCTGTATGACTCTTGCAGAACTTTGTCTTTCCCAAACTTTATAGCTATCAAGGTTATATGTTTCTAAGTCGTATCTCAAGATGTATTTTATCATTTAGTGAATAGGTCATAAATTCTGTATTACTTCTATCTGCCCCAGGTTCCTTGATTCAGGATTAGTCAAAGCAGGAAACATTTATCCCAGAGATGTTCTTACAAAGTCTGCTCATGAAACTATCTTAAACCTGGGAAGTGTTAGAAATGCAGATTTGTGGTTCATCCCATGGATCTGATCAATTGCAAGTTGCAGTTAAACAAGATCTGCAGTCATCTTATGCTCTCTGTAATTTCCCAAATGCACTTAAGTTTCATATCTGCTAAAAGGTATGTGAATATGTGTGTGTGTGTTTGTGTATAACCTTGATTTGTTTAATGATAGTATGCAAATACCTGAACAGTTAAAAATATTTAAGAAACTTATAGCTGGTCATAGTGTTTATTGCAACAAGCAAAATTTTAGGAACAAGCAGTTTTATGCTCTGCAAGAAGCCTCACTTAACATTATGAAGTTAACACGGTTTTTTATCACTTAGTCTCTGTATGTACCATAAGTATTTCAGTAGTAAAGAGATTATATGTGGTATATAAGTAGGATAAAGAGATTTACTGTAATGTGAGTTATTGTAGGTATTTTTAGTGGTGTTTACTCTTCTATTAAAATTCCATTTATAAATACCTTATTATCATTTGTTTAATGAAATGAAACTTTATGGAATACTTGATGACTATAGCCTGCACATTAAATATGCACATATATTTTAACACCATTTGCATCGTAGAAGGCACTTAATATTGAGTTCTCACAGTGATACTGCTTAACTACTTCCTTAATTTTATTTAACTTTTAACATTGTTCATTTTAAACCAGAGAAAGTATTTCCAGATGCTGCGTGAATAGGACTAGTTTCTGTTTCTGAAATCAGAAAATTGATATCTACCAGCCTTTCATCTAACTCATGTCTTCACAGGACACTGTCTCTCAACATCTCAAACTGTAGATCACATAATTGCTTTCTCATTAATGTTTAAGTTTATGTTTGACTCTTGTTTTAATTAATTAACCATGCTTTTTTTTTTACAATTCCATATGTTTATTAACTGCATTCTGATTACACTATCCTCTTGTCATGTCCACAGTGGTTTGAATAAGATAGCAAAGGGTCATGCATGTATTTGAAAGCTTTGCCAGCAAGGAGAAGCACTCTTTGGTCGGATTAAAAGGATTAGGAGGTATGGCCTTGAGGAGGAAGTGTATTACTAGGGGAGGGCTTTGAGGCTTCAAAACCCTATGCCAGGACTAGTCGTTCACTTTTTGCTTCCAGCTCAGGATGCAGTTCTCAGGTTCTTCTCCAGTACCAAGCCTGCCTTCACGTCACTGAGCATCCTGCCATATAGTAATGCACTAAGACTCTGAAACTGTAAGCAAGGCCCCAATTAAATGTTTTCTTCTACAAGAGTTGTCTTGGCCATGCTGTCTCTTCTCAGCAACAGAACAGTGAATCAGACACTGTTTTATCTCTCCCTCGTCATTCTCAAGCCCTTCCTCCCAAGGCTCTTACCCCTACTTCTCCCTAGCACTCATAGAGTTCCTGACTTCTGGTTTTGCTTTATGACTCACTTTGTATAATCAGGACCCCTGTGTGACATGGGATTAAAACTATCCATTGGAACCTGGTAGGTTTCCCAATAGATTTGCAACTGAAGGCATTGATTCCTTCTCACCCTGAATATATCAGTAGCCAAACGTTCAGCAGTGACAGGCAGGGAGCCCTCAGACTATCCATCCAAACCTGGCTGTTGACAGGTCCTTTCTTTCACGGGCCCAGTACAGGTGTCCACAGAGCTGGGAATTTGTATTGCAAGGTTTATATCTTGCCCTGAAGATGACATTTTAAGTCCTTCCCTGTACTTTTGCCTCTTAAAATTCTTTATTTTCTATCTTCTGCAATATTCCTTGACACTTGAAGATGAAGCTTTAATATATTTTTAACAATGTTTTCTTAACTGTAAATGTTTTCTCTTGAACCAAAATACAATTGCTTGCTATTGAAATATTACGAGAAAAAGAACTTCCTAATAGCAAGCAAGATGTTACTAACAAAGTACTATTTTCTAATATTGGCAATAGATATTCAAACATACTGCTACTGCCTAAAGAGAAATTTAGCAGGTACTCATTCTTTTAACTGCAGTTGAAATATTTAGTCTTAAAGTTAAAAACTGTGATTAATGAAGTCATGCTCCTCAAATCTATGAAAATAAAACAATTTCAGGAGAAGCATGTACAGAAAAAATAAGGGATAATCTTACATTTGTATAAAAGAAGAAATTCTCTCATTTGTCATGTGATAGCATCTCAGAGGTCAAGTCAAGTGCCCGTTAATTGCATCATTTCTGTAATCTTATTTTTTTATTGGAAATTCTCTGTACTTACATTTCAGGTGTTATCCCCTTTCCCCCACTTCCATTCTTCCTCTCCCTCCCCTTGCTTCCATGAAGGTGATCCCTCTCCCAACCTCCCTCTCCTACCTCAGCACACTGACATTCCCCTACACTGGGAAAAGGACCTTTTGCTGGACCAAAGGCCTCTCCTCCCATTGATGACAGACAATGCCGTCCTCTGCTGCATATGCACCTGGGGCCATGGGTCTCTCCATGTGTGCTCATTGGTTGGTGTTTTAGTCTCTGAAAGTTTTGGTGGGTTTGGTTAGTTAATAATTTTTGTTCTCCCCATGGGGTTGCAGACCCTTTAATCTCCTTCAGCCCTTTCTCTAGCTCCTTCATTGGGGTCCCCATGCTCAGTCTGATGGTTAGCTGCAAGCATCCTCCTCTGTATCCATATGACTCTGGCAGAGCCTCTGAGGAGGCATCCATATCAGATTCCTGCCAGAATGGACTACTTGGCATCAGCAATAGTGCTTGGGTTTAGTGACTGCATATGGGATGGATCCCCAGGTGAAGCAGTCTCTGGATGATTTTGATTGCTTTGGTGGGCTCATCTTTATGTAAAATGCCCTTAGGATTTAAGTAATTAAAGATGGTTTATATAATTTAGAATCATTTGTGTTTTTCTATTTTTTTGTTTTTTTCATTCTTCCATCTCAGCTCCATGTTTTAGTGAAATTTTGAAGGATTGAGAGAACATATGCATAAATTTTGACAATTACATATTAAATGCTTCAGAATGAAAAGGAATTGTGTTTCTTATTACAGCCCCAGAAGAAAAGATTTATAATAAATAAAATACTCTCTGTTATCAGCGAAAGTACCATTTATGTTTTAATTATTTGCTATGTTCTTGGAACTGTAGCGAAGTGCCTTTATTTTAACAGTGGTGTGATAGTGTCATTGTTATAGGCTTGGTTTAGAAAACAAAATAGGAAACATGTTTACTATAGACTGGCAGTTCACTGTCTGGAATGGTTTCTGAACATGTCTGTTACCTGGACCTTTTGTCTGTCCCCAAACAGAAACTCTTAACAACAAAGTAAATGTCAAAGTCTCAAATTCTTTATTTCTAAACCAAGAAGAATATCTCAGTTGAATGAATGGAAACAATCAATGCCACAATGTGTATAACAGTTACAAAAAATGTGTAGGGTTTTGGCAGGGTTTGTTTGGTTGTTTGTTTGGTTTGTTCGGTTTGTTTGTTTGTTTGTTTGGTTGGTTTTCCTATTCACTGAAGTGATCTAGATACAGAACTCGAGCCTATGGTCATAAGGCAAAAGGAATTAGCTTTAAATCATTAGGGTACCTCAAGTCTCTGATGGCCAATGATTACTATTTTATTTATAGTAGAAAATCAAGATCCAAAAATATGTATAAATGGGACTAATCCTAAGGGATGATTGAGTACATTTGACCAATTAATCCACAGATTATTTGTTGGATACCTATTGTGTGTGAGGGAACTTACAGAGACAAGTAACATCAAGTTCTTTCTTCTCATGGAACTTAGATGACAATGCATGTTGAAAAAAGCATGTCAAACAATGGTGTGAATTCTAGAGGAAAGCGATTGTAATGAAAGAGCAAGGCAGCAGTGTAGAGACTATTATTTTAGTAAAGTGATAAAGGAAGCAGGGAACTATTAGCTGAGACAAAGAGAATAAGTGTCAAGCCAAAGGACCAAATCACTAGGTCACTGGGAGGACCTTGGATGCTCTCAAGAAAACTGGGAACTTAATACAAAGTACATTTCACATAATAACAATGAGAATGTGCTCAGGAATGGATTGTTTATTTTTGTTGAGTTGCTAACCAGATTTCCCTCAATAGGAAAAATACCTGAACTCACAGAGATGGTAAGTTTATTTTGGCTCATATATTCAGAGATTTCAGTTTACATTTAACCTTCATTTAACATTCTTTTAACCTTCTCTGGTATTTTGGGTCCCATGACAGTACATCATGGGAGGATTTGGCACAGCTATCCCATAACTTCATGGAAGCATGAAGAAGGGGAGAAAAGGGGAGATATGAAGGGAGGCAAAAACATAATATACTCTGGGGATAGGAAGAACAGAAGGAGGGAGAGGAGAAAACTATAAGGGAAGAGAAGGAGAGAGATAGTCTTAGGTCTCAGTGTCTCCATCAGGGTACACCCTCAGTGATTTTGCTTCCTCCTAGTAAACCTGACCTTTGAACTACCACTTT
Organism: Micromys minutus; assembly: GCF_963924665.1. NCBI lineage: Eukaryota > Metazoa > Chordata > Mammalia > Rodentia > Muridae > Micromys > Micromys minutus. Next base: position 39,489,142 of record NC_137958.1, read on the forward strand.
GCCAAAGGGCCAGACATAAAGAGTCTCAAACATGTGCCCCTTTGTAGAATATTCACATGCTAAGCTATAGTACCACATAACATTTTTAAAGTTTCTTTAGTTCATTTGCTAGTTTACTAATTGTCATTTCAATAAAGAAATTTCCCAAGAAATGCAAACCTGCAGATAAAATGAAAACCAACTAATTAAAGCAGTGAATAATCCCCATTCTCAACTGACATTTGATGCCTACATGCGTTTTATAAAAAATGTATTGCTTCTGCCTCTTGACTTACCAACGATGGATAAAATATGACTGTTAGAAGAAGTTAAAAAGTCAACATTTCTCATCCTCACCAATTTTTTTCTAGTTTTGTTTTATTCTCCATTAACCCAAGTAACTACTTTATTGATAAGATAATAGACTTAAAAATCTCCATTTTCCCAAAATACTGACTTTGTTGTAAGGATAACTATTTAACAGCAACAACAGAAAGGGATCTGTTTGTTTTGTTTTTTTAATAAAGCCAGTAAAAACTTTCAAGATCCAAATCATACGATTTTCTGCCTCCCCCGCAACTTGTTTATGTTACCTATTCATGTCATAAATACCATCTGTTAATTTTCTACCCAGTGTTCTTTTTGATGACTTGAGGTATAAAGGAAGACAAGGGTGATTAAAAAGACTTAAGGATAGAGTTAATAACCTGCCAAATTCAATAGGCTTCTTTCAATTGTCACTTCTCTCTTAAGTGAGAATGCGTTGGGAGACAGGCTTCGTCCTAAGTCTTCACATCCTAACTGAGAATAAAGCATTATTACCATTGCCAGACAGTGGCAATGCATGGTGAAGGCTGGCTGACCTCTCATGGGACTCTGCAACAACGCCTGTAGTCACAGCTATGCGCTGCTTACCTCAAGCATTCCTCTATCTATAGTGAGTGCTTCCTCTGGGTGGTTTTCATAGACTATTTGGCAGTTTTCAGACTTTATCTTGGGGTAAAATTCAGTGCTGTGAGAAAGCACATTCCATGTCAACAGAGAAAGCGTGGGAGAGGGGGGGTTTTCTAGCCTGTTCATTCTCAATGGTGGGGCTAATCCTGCTCAGAGGGTCTCATGGCCCACCCTCACCCTCCACAGTCCCTGAGAAGTGATAAACTGTGCTGGTGTTTTAAGCTACATTTTTTTCATACCATTCTGTCTTCCCTCTTCTGTGCTTATGTACTACCCAGCTTCTCAGACCTGGTTCACTTATGGTAACCTTAGATTATTTTGTTTCTTTTTCTCCTGTACTGGTATTATTCTATTACCTTAAAAACAAAGAGGGGGGCGGGATTAAAGGCAGTACATTTGGGTGATGGTTTTATCATGCTACAACAGATGTTAATACATTAATTTAAAATAAAATGTTAACATGAACAATAATTTTTTATGGACTATGTGACATTATCCATGTCACAACATAGAGTATAACAACACCCTACTCAAGCTGAGGAGCAGAGTATACAGGGACTTACAAAGAAACAGGAGCTCAATTAGAGCTAGATCCACTCAGACCATAGGAGCTCAAGTCCAAGATCAACCTGGGCTATAGAATGAGACCACCATTGCATATACAGACACCAAACCCAGACACCATTTTGGAGCCAAGAAGTGCTTGCTGAAAGGAGCCTGATACAGCTGTCTCCTGAGAGACTTTGCCAGAATACGACAAAGACAGAGACAGATGATCTCAGCCAACCACTGGACTAAGCACAGGGTCCCCAGTGGAGGAGTTAGAGAAAGAACTGAAGGAGCTGAAGGGGTTTGCAACCTCATAGGAAGAACAACAATGTCAACCAACCAGATGCTCGAGAGATCCCAGGGACTAAACCACCAACCAAAGAATACACATGGTGGGGGTTAGGGTGGGGCGGGAGGACCCATGGTTCCAGCTGCATATGTAGCAGAGGACATCAATGGGAAGAAAGACTCTTCGTCCTGGGAAGGCTCCATGCCCCAGTGTAGGAAAATGCCGAGGCAGGGCGGCAGGAGTGGGTGGGTAGGTAGATGGGGGAGCACTCTCAGAGAAGCAGGATGGCATGGGGGTTTCCAGAAGGGAACAAGGAAAGGGGTCCCCTCTGAAATGTAAATAAATAAAATAGCTAATTAAAAAACAACAACAACAAAGCAAAGCAAAGAATCCATTGAGATCCTGATCTGTGCTTGTTGTTTAATTCACTTAGTTCAGAAAGTTTCAATTCCTATTAATAACAGCACGTGTACCTTTTTCCTCCTCCCTAGTAGGAAAATAGTTACTCAAGAACATTCATCCTACAACCGAGTCTATCAGAGAAATTTAAAGCCTTGATCTTGGCCATATATTAGAAGGGTTTCATCATTTTAACAGGCACTTCAGCAAACCCTATAGCTTACAGGTCCTTGAACATGAATCTCAAAACCATAGAACAAAGACCACCACCACTGAGATCCTCACAGGATTATATCTATACAGGCTTTACTCAGGCTGCCTACTGGGGCCTAGTAATCACTTTACAAGATTCTTCTTAGAGTTTGTTAATTATAAATGGAATGGACCCTATTACAACATTGTTTACATGAACATGTATACAGAGAAACGTTTAACCATCATGGCCTCTAAGGACCCTTCTCACACTGAAATCCATAGGCAACATAATATGCCATACTTTATATTGAAGAACTCTGATTGGCAATAGTGCATGGACACTGTGTAATATCTGCAAAAGGCTGCTATTTCTGTTTGGCAGGGGAGAGAAAGAGACAATAAATGTCTAGAGAGAAGTATATAAAGGGTAGGCATACACGCTTATTCTTGGTCATGAAGAATATGTTCATCTGGGGTAAGAAGTAAGGGATAATTATTATTATGTTTTCACAAATGATAGTATGATTATACAGTATGCATTTAGGGAACTCAAAGATTTATAAACCTTAGTGACAAAATAATATCTTTCGGGTTCATTCTTGTTCTTCCAAGTCATTTTAGTACTAATACAATACCTTTTCTCAAAATGCTTTTGTCCTCATAGTCCAACAATCATCTTCTTTCTGGCTGTATTAGTGATCTACAAAAGTGCTAATTTGTACCTATTATTCTCCAGACTAAAATAAAGGAAGTAAAAGTCTCCTGAGCAGAGAATGCTTTCTGAAGGGAAGCCAGGTTCCTAGTAATCATCACCTGGACTGCCATAACACATGTTAGACTACCTAACAAGTGTATAAAGAACTGGGTTGCCAAGTTTTTGTACTTACCCCATTACTCTGTATCGATCAATCTAGGTAGCACATGGGCATATGTCTAAAAATAAATGACAGATATGTTTAGAAGTCATTTATATCCAAACAACTTCAAGTGAGATTAAGTTAGGGAGATGGCTATGACTTTAAGTAATATTGAAAAGAAGAAAATATACCACGAATAGTTGAGCTGAACTTCTTTGTAGTGAATAATATTGTAATACTTTTAATGCATGCTATATGAGAGCTGTTATTAAAGACATTTCCCTCAGTCTATGTTTCAACACTGGTTGTACATTCAGCATGAACCAAGCATATAGTCTGAACTAAGATAGTTTGTTTCTGTGCATAGATCTCCATCTTACACAGCACAATGGGCAAACGCCCAGACATTCTATAAAGGTATTTTGCTCGGTTGTGTATGTTATTTTTGCCAAATGTTCTCTCTCATCCATTTATTTTATTCCTGTTCAAAGACTGTGCTACTGGGACAGTATGATACACCTCAAGGAGACTTATGAACCTCATGTAGCTAAAATGTGACAGATGTGCCCGATGGCTTGTTGTACTTTTATTTAATGTTACAGCTGAAAATTAACTGTAGAAAGCTGTGCCTGGTTGTATATAGGATAGGTTGAAAAGACAAAGATAGCTGAGATGCTATAGTCAAAAAAATTTAAATACATATGCAAACACGTATGAAACTACTCTGCAGTTGGATTCTGAAAGGTCTAATGATAAAATGGTACTCTACACACAAAACATACTTCTGATCTCTATCCTCTCAACTTTTTCTTAATACCCTGGCATCACTGAGCATCTCCCAGTGACCCTTGCCAAGATCTCAATGTTTCGGTAATTCATATCTTTTAAATTTGGATATGGTTAAGTTAAATATTAATTCTTTTCCATGGAACTCTTGATTGAGATACTATGTTGCCTTGGTGTGAAACAAAAGTAAATGTTACTCATATGTACTGCACATCTTAGTATATTTTTAATTCATTGCTTTGAGGCAATGTGAACTGATCTAGGTCACTAAAGTCACTTCTTACACCCTTAAGATATATGTTAAATGGAATGCAAGCTGTAAGAAATCAAACTGCCCCTAAAAATAACAGATTTGATTTAGGAAGGCTGCTCTTAAGCACATACAAATGGCTGCTCATCATTCCCATCCTCTCTTCACTCTCTAGGGGTACCATCAGTGCCCAAATCTATTGAACCCATCACATTCTATTTTCTTTACTGATCTATTTTAATCCAAATCTGTAAATATTGCCCTTCTTCTTGATTAGCCTTTCTTCTCTGCATTTACTTTCAAGTAATGTAATAGTCTGTAACTACTCTTAACCTGTTCCTTTAGACTATCAAGAATTCTACATTTAAGAATATATTGTTTTAGAACAATGGCTATTACAATAATACAATTACAAGGAACATGTCTAAGAAGATGAAAGTAATATGGCACTTTATTATGTTAAAATTTGGCATTTTTGACACCAGCTTGATATTTCAGTGAATGTCCATTTGCCTCAAGTGGATTTTTTTTTTCAAATAATGAGTTAGTTCTCATTTTTCGTTACAACAAATTGAGGCACTAAGTTCATGTCTGTGGGCTGAATAACAAAACAGCTGAGAGTCATCTGAACTCCCTTAGTTTTTCATTGTCTTACTTTTGTTCATGTGGTTACGAATACGTATTTTATCTAGTTCCTTCAACACCATAGGAGTACATTTTGTAAGGCCTAGTGCCCTGACTCTCAAATAGGATGTAGTAAATGCTTCTCTTTTGTTTTATTTGCAGTTGGAATAAGTCTTTTTCTTCCTGGGTTTGATGAGACATGTCTGGCATTTGAGCATTCTGCAGGCTGAGGCAGGAGACTTGTGAGTTCAGATGAAGTCTGGACTAGACCCTGCCTTAGATAAAGGAGAGAGAAAGGAGAGAGAACAGAGGAGAAAGAAGGAAAAGGGAGGAGAAAGGAGGACAAGTGAAAGCAATTATTTAAGAGCATGTTGTGTACCTTAGTTTAATGATGTCATGATTCAGAATGTCCTCTTACAACTGAAAGTTTGCGTCATCAGACTAGAGAAAAAGACCCACTATTCCACCCTATAGTTTGAGTATACCCAGTAAAAAAAAAAAAAAGTCCAAGTACATGTGGATGTGTGTGTGTATGAATGCTTGTTTATTGAAACAATATGAATGCTAAAAATTATTTCACCGACTCATAAAACCACAGCAGGTCTTTTCTTGAAAATACTAAGACTTTAGTTTCAAGGAAATGTGAGCTCTGTTATAGACATACTATTCTCTAGAGGTTATGAGAACCTATAGTATAGTTATTTTATAGAAAAGTGTGTGTTCAGAAATGTGAACTTAAAATACAAATAACAATATGGTTAGCTTCCTATTATTTTTCAAAACGTGGCTTATTTTATTCACATATATTATTGCTTATTCCTTAATAGTAGGTTTGATTATGTTTGTTAAATAACTTTTACATAATTCCTTTCTGTAATGAAATACATTAACTCTTTCTAAGGGCAATAAAAGAATCCTGGTCAACCTATCAAATTTGCAGTGTCCCGAGGTTAATGGCAGGTTCGTTTAGGCAAATCTCTCTGCGTTGGGCTACCCAGCCAACACTTACCCCAACCCGATTTAATTAGACTGTCAGTCACAGTTAGTGGCAGCATACATTTTCACAGCTGCCTGACCAGTGCTTTGTTTTAGCCAAGCTTAGTAAGCAGAAGACTGAGTGAGCTCACCCTTGAGAGAAGAAAGACACAAACTGTGTTAGCATCCTTACAGTCAACCTTTCCACAGTTATGCAGTGTGAGTGGACAGAAATGAACATGGTAAGCTAAATAAAAAGAAGCTTTTCCAAAAGAGAAAGCAGCATGTGAGAGACAGTTCTGTAATGGGAGTGTTTCAAACACAATCAAAAGTGCACAGGAAAACTTTGGCTCCAGTATCTGGATGGTATTAAGCATTTAGGCCAAGTCTGTATTTGTAAGAGTAGATAACTTATTTGGGTACAACTCCCAAAATAAAATTCTAAATTGAGATTTCTCTGAGTTTTTAAATGTCAATAGGTAGAATTAAATCTTCAATACATAGAATTGTGTTTATTGTCTATATTTATCACATTAAGATCATTTTCCCCAGGGTTTTAAACCATCTGCATAAAAAAATAAAAATAAAAGAATAAAAGAGAGAATATGTTCTTTAGTTTAAATTAAAAACAGTTCTACAAGCTTTGAGATGTGAATATTATTTATAACAATAGATTAAATTATAAAACAATATTAATAAGGAAAAGGTACTACTATAATTTATAAAGCTAATTACATAATGCCTGATCAGATTGACCATTCCTGCTTAATAACATAGAAATGTGAAAATTATGTTGTTCTAATTTCTCTGTGTTGATTATTTTTCTCATTGCTTTCAGGTTTTACTATATTAACTTCCCATGTTATAATTAACTACCACATCCCTATATGAATTTTTCTGCTATTTAGAACCCCTAACCATTTTCATCATTTCATCAGGTACCCAATAATATTCAACAAACTTGACAACAGATCCAGGCTTCACTAAAACAATATTGGTATTAGAACATTTCACTTGACTATTATATAATATAGGGTTTAAATGTGTATTCATATTTGTGTGGGGTTGTTTTCCAAATATGATTTGTTTTATGAAAAGTGTGTCTAATACTGACAAGAACAGTGGAAATATATACACAAATTCACACATAGTAACAGTAGACATACTACATCTTATCAATGGAGGTACATTGTTCTACAGAGACTTAATTCTTTTAATCACCACTGTTTGAATATCAAATTAGTAGTAAGCACTTCGTTTAGCACCACAGTAAAATTAAACATTAAAAGTATTGATCCCCATAAAGTTATTTTATGGAAAACCAAAAAAAAAAAAAAAAAATAGCCTAAGGATAACCAACAGTAGCTATATTATGGGGTGAAGTGAATGGCTCAGAATTGCGCAGCAGATAAGCGACCATAAGCAATCAGGGTGTTTAGAGTGAAGGGCATTCAGGGCAATTTTGCTTCACATGTGACAGTTGAAGCCAACTTAAAGAAAGAGCCACGAAGAATGAGAATAATGCCTAGACAGGGCATGGGGTAGAAATTATAGCTAATTTCCACAGACAATGGGTGCTTAACTGATGGGAAGTATTTCCTCCTAATATTAAAGGCTCATTCCAAAACTGAGCTTGTTCTGTGTGTCAGATGCAGGCAGTGGTCTTGCCATCCATGCAGAGTGAAACAGTCAACCACTCTGTATGCTCATCATAAGCATATTACTTTCTTCAGATTATCAAAGTAGAAAATCATGGCTCCATTGAATATGTCCTTTTATGGATGCCCCCGCCAAAGTAGTTTGCCATTAATAATCACTTTGCTTGGCTTCTAGAAGCTTCAGTGTTAGTCGTAAGCCCTTGCTAAATTTCCACAGGTATCCCAGCCTAAGAAAGCAACATTCAGAGAGAAAACAGGAAGCTGGGTTGATGCTATTTTGGTTACCCATATGTGGTACCATTTAAGTCTGTAAAAGCGCATGGAAAATATCTAGAAAGTCAGATGCCCCCAAGAGAGAATTTTTTGCAGCAAGTCCCTCTTGGGCTGATTATAAGACTAATCAGCCATTTATCAAGCAAGCCATTATGTATCTGACCATATGAATAAACATAATTCATGCAAATATAATTTATGTTAAATACATTCTTGAGTTATTATGCACAATATTTTCTTCATCAAAAAGCAGTGACCAAAAGTGCACATATATTTGCAGTAATTCTTTTCAGCATCTTGAATATTCCATTTTCCTCTTGCCTTTGATGAAAGACTGGCAGTTTCTCTGATTAAGTTCCTCTCCAAACATATCCCAGGCATTTGGAAGAAGGTTATTTCCAAAGCTATACATTAGGATGGCATTGTCACCCTGCTGTGTAAGGTTTTAACCATATATCAGATTTTATTCTTTTAACACAGCTTGGCATTCTACAAACATAGTCCTGTCCTGGGCTCATTAATAAACAAATTAGAACACTACAATCTCTGTCCTGACCTCGGAGGCACCCATTAGTGACTTTTCTCCATTGTACTGTGATGTAATCATAGACACTGAAGTAGCTAACCATTTTCTTTGTTAATCAGAAATAATTCAGAATCATTAGAGCTCAAACACAAAAGCTTTTGAGATTTCATATATGTGTGTGTGTGTGTGTGTGTGTGTGTGTGTATGTGTGTATATATATATATGAAAAATTAGAGGTGTCCCTTTGCTCATATTTTTAAGAAGTATATTTTAGATCACAGTTGCAAACATAAAACATTATTCTGTGTAAAGTCTTTTATAAATGCAGGTACCATTGCAAATCTGAAAGTTATAACTACTCACTTGGAGATGGGAAGATGTATGATGCCGTGGTAGTCACTGGCGACTTAAGATCCAGCTAACACGGCCTGAAGTTTAGACACACTCATGACATAGATATGTAGTCCTTCGGAGGCAAATTTGCTGAATCAGCCCATCATAATTCCATTGAGAATGCTTTTAAACTTCTTTGCATGAATGGCATTGCTCATCTGAGGAAGAGAGAGATATATTTCAGTGCCAATTCTCAAAATTCTTCTTCACCAGTGTTCTCGGTGTGTCATTACATACTAATATCCCCATGAAGGAATCTGATGCACAGATATTTACCGTAAATGCTGACAAAGCTGACCACTGTGTTGCATTACTAAAACTAGGCACTCTCAGTGTAACTAAGTACAGTTAGGAAAAATTTGTTTCACACCAGATCATAGGTCACAGGGCATTTGGGTCTCACACTCAGCCAACATTCATTTCCCAAGCTAGGCACTTAAAAAGTTAAATCTTCTTAAAGAATGCAAACACCTTGCAGGTTAGTGTAGGCATTTCATCAGAACAGAATTATTTCTTCAAACTCATTAATAGAGTATTTTAATTACCAAGCATACCCTAGTCAATTCTAGAGAAGTATCAGTTAACTTCTCATCATAAAGACATGTCACCTATACTAAAATTATACTGTATAGTCCTTCCAATATTTATTGATGATTGATGTTTCTGTGTTGCAGGAACATAGATATAATATCCCTTAACAGCCTGACTTATGAAATCACTTGGTCTCTGTAATGTCATGTCTCTGAGATTTAGTCCACTTAAGCACTACTATTAATAATGTGAGATGGCTCAGTATTTAAAGCACTTGCTATGCAAGTAAGAGAAACAGACCTGTGATTCCCCTACATAATGCTGGGTAGATGTGGCAGTCAACTGTAATCCAGCCTTTAAGGAGAAGATAGGATACTTACAGCAAGTGGGTTAGTGACCACTTAAGTGAATCTGGGTTTGACTACAAGGTAAAGTAAGATGGAAAAGTGATCAAACGAAGGTCTCTGACATTGATCTGGTGACCTACATGCATATGATGACGTGTTTACAAACGTGCACTTACACATTCATACACACGTGTGAATATACACATATGTGCAGGCATACACTTACACACCCACCACGATCATAGACATGAAAAAGAGGAAAAAGAAAATCAGCATGCGAGTTAATCAGTACCAAAATGAGACACTGGCCCCTTGCCCCAAGACAACATACTTTGTATTGTATTGTATGTTTGTGATCAAAGAAAATAGAAGGCTAGCTCTATCTTGAATCCATTTTACATACCAAAGGCGTGCAGACCAGACCAGGTTGCTCAACTGTGAGACATGTCTATTTTTCTCAACTCCATGGCTCATGTGCTGTGGTGGTTTCAGTGAGACTGACCCCAGACCCTCATCGGCTCATGTAATTGAATACTTGGTCCCATGTTGGTGGAACTGATTGGGAAGGACTAGGATGGATGGTCTTTTTGGAGGAGGTGTGTCACTGGAGGTGGACTCTGAGGTTTCAGAAGCCCAGACGATGCCGAGTTATTTCTCTTTGCCTCGTGGTTGCTCTTAAGATGGGATTCATCGGCTATTACTGCAGCCCATGCCTGCCCTCTTGTGCTCAAGTTCCTTCAGTGGTAGGGGTATCTCAGCCTCGGAAACTGTAAGCCCCAAATAAGCACTTTCTTTTAAAAGTGGCATTTGCCATCATGTGTTATTACAATCACATGAATGTCATTAAGACACATACTTCATATCTACAGACAGAGGCACTGGAATTACCTCACTGCTGTATCTCACAGTGGATACAGCCACACCACTGAGGAACTGTGATTTCTATCCAGTCAATGATGCTGGCCGTTTTGTTTAGTTGGCAGGGGAGAAACCTTCTATGCGTTTCTCATTTTTGACTTCTTTCTTCATGTTACTAAGAGTCAACCTGTTTCTGGTGTTTGTTTCTTAATGGCACTTGTCTATTAATGCATGAACATTTATAATTTTCACTTAATTATGAAAACGAGCATATAAAGTAGGATTTCATGTGCACAGTTCAGTGGAGTTAGGAACAGACCCACTGTTGTGCAACCAGTTTGCAGAATGCCTTCATGTTGTAAAGTCAAAATTCTGTGTCCCATGATTAGTGCCAAAGGATTATGATATAAAACATATACGAAATTGTATTAGTCACAATCACATAGACCTAGAGTTTCACAGAGCAGACACTGTTCTGTAACAAGTACTCGGCTGGTCCACTGCATTTCTGTCCTTCCAGTAACTCTGTATTGTAGTTTCTTATATGATGACCTTTTCTTGCAACAGTCAGTTCAAGTTTACTCCTACAGAATCTAGCTTCCTTTATATTTTCTACATGTGCAATCATGACGATTTGTGAAAAGTAATCTTTTCCTTCTTTTTCAATCAGTTTACTATTTTTATTAAAAGAGTTTAATGCATAATCCAGTTATAATTAATTATAATTTTCATTTAAATATAAAGCTTCAACTCTCTCTTTGTAATTATTTACAAAAAGTTTTTATTGGAGTTTGGTCTTGATCATTTTAATTATTTTTCTTCTAGATTCTTTAAAATCATGGATACACTTTAAAATAATTAATACACACTTTTATCAAAACCGTTTTATGTATACAGGGAAAAAAATCAAACAGGCAGTAAGTAGAGTTTTGGATATATGTTCTACCTGGTTTCCTAATTTATTTTGAGTTAACTTCTTGCTTTGGTGTGAAGTGCTTGTTACAGCTAATGAACCAATATTAATGCATTGTTAGTATGTAAGGCCTGAAGGGTGTGTTAGGATTTGTGCAGTTTCTTTTTTTACAGTTCTTTGCATTTTGACAAATTTTAATACCATGTATTCGTTCTATTATGAAATGTCGCAGAAACCGAAGCATCCCCCGTCTCCCATGTTTATCCACCCTCTTCCTTCCGATCCCAAGAAGCCACTGATCTTTTCAACATAGCGATTGTTACATCTTTTCCAGAATGCCAAATGGTTAAAATCATACAGTGTGGCCTTTGCAGCACGACTTTTTTTCCTTAATAATGTGCTTGTGGGTTTCTCTGTCTATCCATGGCATAAGAGTTATTTCTTTTTACCTTTGCCTTCTGGGGAGTAAAAAAACCCACACTATGCATATATCCCAGAGCTTATTTTCTCACTTATTGAAGAACATCTTGATTGCTTCCAAGTTAACTAATTATTAATAAAGCTGCTACAAACACAGCATGCGGTCTAGAGTGTTGACATACACCTTTGACCTTTCTGAGAAGAAGTACAAGGATAAGATAGATGATTTCTCTGGTATGAAAATGTTCAACTTTATTAGGAACTGCTCAACTGGCTTCAGAGTGGATGTATCAGTATCTGTTTCTGCCATCGATGGATGGTGGTGAGAAAACTTGTTAATATTGGATGCACCCGTAGTTTGGATTTTGGCCCTTATAACGATGTGTGCTGTCATATCATTTTAATTTTTGATGCTGTAATGGCACATGTATGAACTTCTACATATTTATTTGGTACATGTTTACTCTCTTTGGTCTGGTGTGTGTCCATGTATGTTTGTTATTGTTGTTTATTTTTTTGATGCTATTATGTTCTATTCATTCCTTATTTGGCAATACAAGTATTATCAGATGTGAGGTATAGAGTGACTTTTTCTTACCTGTCATGACCACTCATCATTTTGAAGGTATTTAAGAGGACAGGGTTTTGAGAAGGTCACTTGTACATGCTATCCTTGGTTCTATGGCAGCTTTGCTGTTTTCTGCTTGACATTATGCCACAGATCCGGATTTACCTTCTCAGCCTCACTATTTCTTACTCTTAACCTTATTATTTCTTGTCTTCCTTCTTTGATTTTGATTTGAAGTTTTTTTTTTTAATCTACAAAAAAGGACTCTTAACTCACTTTTTAAAAATTTTCTGTTCCTAATGTATAGGAGTCAGCATTAACCACAGTGTTTGTTCTTCCTTTATAGCCCAGTCGATTTCAGTCCTATTCAGTGTAAAAGGTCTTTTGAATTGTCTTATGACTTTTTCTTTACCTCATGTATTATCTTGTATTATTTTTCCTCTGTCCATGTCTTTGTCTTCATCTTGCTATGTACCCCAGGCTGGCCCTATATTCTTGATCCCCATACCTAAGTCTCTTGAATGCTGGGATTATGGACTAATGATATCGTGCCCAGTGTGGAATTTCTCAAATTAGAGTTTATTGTCAGCTAGTCCGATATTGATTAGACAGCATAAGTCACTCGAAGACTTTAAACTTTTGGAAGCTTGCACTCTATGATATGGTACATTGCAGATAAAATAGAAAAAAATGTGAATATCTCTATTGTTCTGTATAATATTATATATGTATGTATATGCATGTGTGCAATAACGTCATTGTTTAGTAATCTGCTTATCTAATGAGTGATGTTCTAAAACCCCTCAGTTTGATACATGTTCTCTGAAGCTTTATAATTGTAATCATGTGCCACCTGAAGGCATTTTGATCAGGGTTGGACTACATATATGATGGTTGATCTTATCAGGTTATAGAAGCTAAAACTTCCTATTATCTAGTCATATTATAGCTGCTATAGCATAATACAACCTACTACTAAGCTGTTTGTAGTGTTTTTCATGTAAGCAAATATACTGTACCTCTGGTTTTTTAAGAGTACAGTGCATACAGTTGTGTATGATGCACGCTTAGCAATAGTAGTAGACTGCTGTTGCTAGTTTGTGCGTTTACTATAGTAATACTTTTCCTGTGATTTTAGAATGACTCCTACTTACACAAAAATAAACTGTCTACGAACCTATAGGCTATATTATGTTGGTAATTTCCTACATCTTTTCTTACCTCATCTCTTGGCTGCATCAGTTTCTCTCTCTCTCTCTCTCTCTCTCTCTCTCTCTCTCTCTCTCTCTCTCTCTCTCTCTCTCACTCTCTCTGTGTGTGTGTGTGTGTGTGTGTGTGAGTGTGTGTGTTCAGTTTAACATTTTGTTGCTCTATTGTTCATAGCTCTAGAAACAAGAGGTTATACAATGTATACTACAGGAGGAAACTTGGTTGTATATTGGACTATGCATCCAGGATTTTTGTATGGACAAAACACAAATGCCTTTAGGGCATGTGTTGGACTGTTTCCCAGTGACTAAGTAATATGTGACTGTATTCTGTCTCTGAGTGGCACAGGTGACAAACATCGGCGCTTACATATAGAGAAGGGCCTTCGTTGACCCTCTCTTTCTGTTCCCAGCAAGTCAGTCTAGGCAGCATGGCAAATCTTGTCATAGCAGTCTCTGTGCTGCATAGACCTTAGAGGATCACTTTGTCTTAGCATTTTCATCTAGTCTCTCAGTGCTGCCCCCTTCAGAGTCACTTAGTAAACCAACTCCTTCAATAAAGGGTGGTAGCATTCAGTGATGTTCAATGTAAAATGGGTAAATTGTTTCTTTCAGAAATGTTCTGTTTTCTATTCCAGAATAGAGTTGGCTATGAGTCGGGGCACCAAGAAAAGTGAATCAAGGATGAGAGCCCTATATAAGTATCTTTGGAAAAGTATTTTCCCTAAGGAATTGTAAGAACTAGGGGTTCTTACATCAGGTGGGAAACTTACCATGATTTTCTGCTCTTTAGTACCAATCCAAGAAGACATTATGCAGTGTGTCCCATGCATTCTAATAAAAATACATTTGACAACTTGAATGTTGTCAATATCTATGAAAAAATCAACAAACTTTATATAAGTTGTAATATTATTAGGTCCCCTATAATTTTGAAATCCCCCCAAAAATCCCAGAAATCTTTATGACCTTAAAATATTATAGGCCAATTTATAACCTGAAACCAAGACCCATATCCTAGTTTCACCATGCTATTTAGTTTAATTGGAGACCATAGAATGTTCTAAGAGTTGTTCTTATGGAATGATACATTGCACCAGAGTACCAGCTCTTTACTCCCATTGAGTTTATGGCTATGAGGAAACTGCAGAAGCAGAACTCGGGGCATAAACCTCCAATCTGAACTTGGAAGACCAAAGTACAGTGGTTGCTGTAAACTTGGGGTTATCCTAGACTACACATGAGATGTAAATCTGTGTACATTACAGAATGAGAGTTTTTTATTACATTTTTAATTACTATATTATAGCTGTATAATCTGAGATCACAATAGTTAAGTTCATGGGCAAAGACAACACAGGTATATTTCTTAATTCATTTTAGAACTTCACTAGGTAGTATTAAACGGTTCAAAAGAGTTTCTAAAATTGTTGATTCCTTTTTATTACTATTTTATTGGATATTCTCTGTGTTTACATTTCATATGTTATTTCGTTTACCCCATCCCCCGCTCATGTCCCCCCTTCCCTGATCTCAAGAACTGGGGAGATGACACTGTGGATAAAACACCTATTTTACAGTCATGAAGACCTAAGTTCATGTCCTCTTCAAATGTGTAAAAAGATAGCAAAGGGCTTTGTGTCTGTAACCCAAGAGCTACCAAGCTCAAACAAGGACATACTGGGGACACTGGCCACCCAGTATAGCATAAATGATAAATCTCAATGTGAGGCCTGTCTCAAATATTAGAGAATAATAAAGAAACACATCTGATGTTGATCTCTGGCCTCGTCAACTTTCTGCACAAATGGGCTTGTAGGCTGTTTGTCTTCCATACACAAAGCCCTGGGTTTGGCCCCAAGGGCTATATAAAGACAAATGGGCACCACCAGACCACAAACAAGTCCTAGAGGGTAGAGGACAAAAATTCAAGGTTACCTTGCACCACGTAGGGAGTTCCTAGCTGGCTTAATCTACATGATATCCTATTTTTAAAAATAAAACAATAATGAGGGAGTGGGATAGAAAAACAGTCAAAGATGGTACAATGTACAGTATTGAACTGCTGGTAATTTATTTTACTTTCACCTGGAACAGGGCCTCACTAATGGGCTCCAACAACTTAGATTAATGGAGAAAATTAGGCCATAAGAAAAGAAACAATTGGTTACTGAACCAGATGCCGTGGGATTATTTCATAGAAGTAGCCACATACATTGTGTTGAGCTTGGAATTGTGAGGAAAGATTTGGTAGCTTGAGGAGGGAGGCAGTTCCCCTTTTAGAAAGAAATAACAAACAAACAAACAAACAAAAATCAGTAACAACCAAGACCAGGAGTAGCACAGAGGTATTTACCGTGGTCAGAAGGTGGCGCTGTCCCTGAGGCATGCTTAGGAAAAGTCCCAACATCCCTGAAAAGAGGTTTCCTGCAGATTGCAACAGATCTTGAATTTCAAGTAAGGTAATGACCTCTTCTTTATTGGCCTGGGAAGACTTTTGGTCTTTGATAAGGACATGGTGAGATTTGTATTTGGGGAAGATGATTCTGATGACTTAAGTAGTGGGAGACCACTTGCCTGGGTGTAACAAGAATTCACTTGAAAAATGGCAACGCACAGAACTAAAGCTTGAGGGCACCTGGGTGGTGACAAGGAATGTGAGTGGCAGGGAATGGTGGTCCTGATCGAGTAGTGGTTACTTGCTGACTGACAACAGAATGCCATTTGAAGAAAGCATAAAAAGTACCCTGAGATAATTGAGTTTGGTGATCAGGAAAGATAACGATGTCCTCCTTCGAGAGACAGACTCTGGGTTAGTGGAGAATGCTGGTCTTCCTATGGGGTCACCTTTCTCCTCAGCTTCTTCCTGACTTTCCCTAATTCAACCACAGAGTTGACTGACCTCAGTCCAGTGGTTGGGTGTAAGGATCTGCTTCTGTTTCAATCAGATGCTTGTTGGGCCTCTCAGAGGACATATCGCATGATAGCATCAGTAATAGTGTCAGGCCTGGTCTGCCCCTGTCATGAGATAGATCCCAAGTCAGACTGGTAACTAGACTGAGGGAACAGTTTTTCCCCACTGTTGGGCATTCATCTAAGGTCCCTCCCTTTGAGTCCTGTGAATCTCTCACCTTCCAGCTCTCTTAGACTGAGCCACCAACCAGGCAGCACACATGAGCTGGTCTAAGACCCTGGCACACATACAGCAGAGGGCGGCCTGGTCTGGCCCCAGTGAGAGAAGATGCACCAAACCCAATAGATTTGGGGCCCCAGGGGATGGGGAGGCCTAGCTGATGTTGGGACACGCTCTTGGAGAGAGGGCTGAGGAAGAATAGCATGAGGAACTGTGGGAAGGTAGACCTGGAGGGGGTAACGGCTGATCTGTAAAAAATTAAAAGTAATAACAAAAATAGAGAGAGAGAAAAATCTGGCACCTATAATACAAGAAAACAAAAGGTTCAGTATAATCAAAATATATTGCGATTACAAGGAAAAAGGGTTACGCTCATAAATGGATATCATATATCATGTTTTATCTCCAACACTCACAGTGTTAAGGGAGATATATACATTTACTTATAAGAATTTTTTTAATTGGGACAGTAAGAATATTTGCATGTGCAACAGACAGCAAAAGTGCATGGTAAAGACACTTCATAATATGAGCGAATGCACTGGAAAATGAAATGTCCTTAGGGTGAGCTGAGCCTTAGCATATTTTCTATGCTGTTATTTCTATTTCAGTGCTACAAGTTTCATGAAGATAAATTGTGGCACAAGAACATAGGAAACTCTCTGGTGTAGTCATAGGAATGTATGTCTTTGGGATTTTGCAGGGAGTTAGTTTGGTGTCCTCAAAACAACTATGGAATTTCTGTTCTCTAAACCAGTGTTTGTAAGTATGAGGTGAGGGTTGTGTATCTAGGCACTCAAACTTGTTGATAACTTAAGAGCTTTGTTATTAATTTCCTCCTGGCTTGTCAATAGAGATTTTGATGGAGTCTGATTGTAACCCTGTTCATTCCCACTCAGGGATTTCAGAGTCTGCCATGCGGACAAGCTTGTAATGAAAGCTGTGTATTCAAGGCTCTCAAGAAACTCTATCAAGATTTTCTTGGTTTTCATCATCATCTCCTACACTAAAATAACGCACAACCGAGAGTACAAATGTGTTCTCCAAACACATTTGAGATTTCCTTTTGAGTGCGTTTCGGTATTTTTCTCTCATGAAAAGGCCTTGGGGTGCTTACTTTCCCTGCCTTCTCTCTAGCCAGACCTTGACCTCCAACTGAGTTAGAAGTTTCATCTCTTTTCTTTCTCAAAAGGAAACACTTCCACAGTAGCACTTGGTGGCAACAGTATCTCAGCAGCTGTATCCATAGACAGTTTGGATTGCCATCTTCACAGTGCATCTACCATTTAATCTAACTGTGAACAAATATGGCTTCCTCCTGGTAAGTTAGGTGGATGGAATGGGTGGGAGAAAGTGGAAATGGAGCACAGAGAGATGGATGAAGGAGTGGACACTAAAAAAGAAAGAGTGGGAAAAGGAATAAGACAAAAACAGAAATTGAATTAATTATGCAAAATGCTTAAAGCCATCCTCATAGGATGCATTAACGGACCTTTATATGATGAAACAGAATAGCAGAGATTTTGTTAATTCCTCATAGTGGAGTCTGACATAGTTCACCCCACCATGCTTGACTCCTTTTAGTTACACGTAGAAGAGTTGGCTGGCTCCTTGGAGGAAAGGGTTTGACATCCTGGATCTGATCTCTAAGACATAAGAGGTGGGGTCCAGAAGCATCTTATCATTTATCCAAGGCTAAATGTTTTGGAGACCAGTGTAGGTCTAGGTCCATTTTTGGCTCAGAAAGAACAATTCTCCTACTCTTCCTGGATTCTTACTGGCCTTGACCTACACATCATGTTTAGGATGTCAAAGTTGTAGAGAGATACATTTGTAGGTTTTGATACTTCATAAGGTACATGTTAGAAATAAGTGCACATTCTTCTCTGTAGTAACAATTGTATCAACAAACCGATAAATTCAGAATCAACTCCCAAAAGAAATTTAGATATGTTGTAGGGGACCTGCAATGTCATTAGCTTGAGTAAATACTGCTAAATCCGGGTGAAAACACATGGCTTGAATCTTATTTGAATACTTTTTTTGTTTCTAGAAGAAAAGGCTAGTGACTATCAGCTACCTTCAGGTTTTGTCAGTTATATATGATAAACTGTTTATGTGCTTTTGGTACCCAAAGAATAACATTTCACAAGAGTCTGAATTCTATTCCTATTCTGGTCAAGATCTCTGATACATTCTGTCTAATTCTTGCCTTATCTTTTTATTTCAAATTTGATTCTCTGCTTATTAGCATTCTATCCCAATATATGTCACTGAAAAATCTCACCAGCCTGACAAAAATCCTTTTAGATATTGCCATGTTACTAGGGTCACACCTAATTTACTTTTGTATTATTATATTGGTGATTTTGCTCAGAAAATTTTTTGTAAGAATTTATATCTGCTGAGAAGAATTTATATGTATGTGTGTGTGTTTGTGTATGTGTGTGTCTGTGTGTGTGTGTGTATGTGTGTGTGTGTGTGTGTGTGTGCGTAGTTATGTATGGGTAATCAACTCTGAATTATAATTCTTAGAAAATATTTTTGTATATGGAACAGAATAAAACATACCTAATAATGGAAACAAGCTTAAATTAAAAAACAATAATATTCATATTTTTAAATACTTTAAAAATGGTTGATTGCATTGATGGTTTCCTTTATGGTTCCTGGGTTTGTGTTTTCCTCTGGATCTTTCTTTTGCTTCTGTAACTGCACAATAATCACTTGCTATTTAATCTCCAATCTTATTTTTTCTATTTTTGTGTTTAAGTCTTTGGTTTAATATTATAGTCTAATGGACAAGTGGAGGTAACCAGGTAATCTATTCATCATTCAAAGAAAAGCAATAGTGAAAGACAAGATTTTCACCATTTGGAGCTACAAGCAAAAGTAAAACACGTATGAGTAAATACTTACTTCCATCCCACTGACATTCCTCTCATGACCAGTTTGTTTGGATCAAAAGAGAGATGCACTGGCAGAGAAATGTCCTTGCTTTTAAGAAAACTAAACTCTGGCTTCATATGCCTGTAAGTGAGCATCTACAGTGTTCACTCTGATCCTATCCTTCTTTAGCAAAAGAGTAGTGTTGTCTCTATCACTGCAAGCTTCCTTCCTCATACAACTGGACTTTTGACCAGGCTTAGTCAGTTCTCTATGGCTGTGAGGAGATGCCATGACCATTGCAACTCTTACTGAAAAGGAGTGCGTGCATTTAATTTGAAGCTTGCATTCAGTTGTTAGTCCATTATCATCATGGTAAGGAACATGGTGGCATACACAAAGCTGTGGTGCTTAAGAGCTCTATATCCAGATCCGAAGGGAGCAGAAAGAGCCACTGGGCCTGGCTTGTGTTTCTGCAAGCCCAAAGCCCATCCCAGTAATACAGGTCCACTTACAAGGGCATATCCACTCCAAAAAGGCCACCCTCATAATCCTTTCAAATAGGGCCACTCCCTATGCATTCAAATATATGAGCCTATGAGGGCCATTCTTACTCAAACCATCACATGACTCATTTTTCATCTCAACTCTGTATTGACCGAGACAAAGAACATTATCGCATAATTATCCTAATTTCTTGGCTAGGCTTCAGTGTATTGCTTACGGCTTCATTCTATTATTTTTTTCTTTTGCTTTCCTACATTTTTAATTAAAATGGAATTATATTATTTTGTACCTTCCCTTTCCTCTCTCCATTAGCACCCATTTTTAAAGCCTCATATCCCCCCCACCTCGATTTTGTGGGTTCATCATTTCTTTATGCAGCAAACTTCTCGTCCTGAGCTCATTTGATCCAAGGCAAATTTCTCTGGGCCTCAACCGATAGATATCACTGTGGCTTGCTTTCCCTGTATGAGCACTTTTTTTTTCTATAGCAATTAAGTAAGTAGTTGCCTTTAATTGGGGCTTGTTTAGATTTTCAGAGGTTAGTCAATTATCATTGGAAGAAAACGTGGGGGAGGGGCACAGGAAGCTATGGAGCAAGAGGAGCAGTCAAGATCCGATGGAATGCAAATAGGGGTCCTGGTAAAGATCTGTAGCTTTCAGTATGTATGCATGTTGACCACAATCAAGGCAACTCTTATAAGAAGAGAAGCATTTTGTTGGGGCTGACTTACTGTTTTGGAGATTAGTCCATTATCCCCATGGCAAGAAGCATGGTGGCATGCAAGCAGGCAGAGTGCTAGGTAGCTTCATCTCTTCTATGCCTCGGGCCAAGGTAGTCAGTGGGTCAATTTTTACATTACTCCTGTTGCAGGCAGCCCCTTTGCACCATTCAGACTTTAGCTTGGCTATTATAAATAAGGCTGATATGAACATGGTGGAGCATGTGTCTTTATTGTATGTTGGAACATCTTTGGGGTATATGCCCAGAAGTGGAATAACTGGGTCTTCAGGTAGTACTATGTACAACTTTCTGAGGAACTGCCAGACTGGTTTCCAGAGTGGGTGTGCCAGTTTACAACCCCATCAACAGTGGAGAAGTGTTTCTCTTTCTCCGCATCCTTGCCAGCATCTGCTGTCATCTGAGTTTTTGATCTTAGCCATTCTGACTGGTGTGAGGGAGAATCTCAGTGTTGTATTGATTTGCATTTCCCTGATTACTAGGGATGTTGAGCAAATCTGCCAAGTAAGCTAGACCTGAGGATCCACCTATGGTGGTTTGAATAGGAATGACTTCCCAGATATTCATGTATCTGAGTGCTTGGCATCTAAGGAGTAGTACTATTAGGAGGTGTGGCCTTATTGGAGGAGGTGTGGCCTTGTTAAAAGAGATGTGTCACTGTAAGGGCAGGCTTTGAGGTCTCATATGTTCAAATTACATCCAATGTGGCTCTCAGTTCCTTCTGCTAAACTGCTGATGAAGATATAGAATTCTCAGATCCTCTAGTGTCTGCTTGCATGATAAAAAATGGACTAAACCTCTGAAACTCTAACCCAGCCCCAATTAGATGTTTTCCTTTATAAAAGTTGGCGCAGTCATGGTGTCTCTTCACAGCAATAAAAATCCTGACTAAGATAGCACCTATCACTATACCCCCAGTACCAGGTATTCACAGCTAGTTCCACATGTGTGACAGTTTACATGGGATCTGGGAATTGAACTCAGGTTCTTATGCCTGGGAGGCAATACTATTGACTGAGTTGTGCCCTCAGACTCTGACATATATTTTATATCTGCTTTTTAAGCTGAATATTCTTTTGAAATAGATTACAGATTGTGTAGAGGTACATTCACCGAATCCTGGCATCACCCACCCCCCCCCCTTTTTAAATTTTTTATGTTGTTTTCCTGTGTTTTACATTCTGATTGTAAGTCATAAAAGATTCT
>NC_137958.1:39516164-39553664 GCF_963924665.1 Micromys minutus
TCAGCCCTGCGCTCTGCTGCTGCTGTTCTCTCTTGGGTCCGTGTCACACTTTCCCTGCTCTAAGAGACTGCAGGGAAGAGCAGTGCGTACTGTCCATCCCCGATCTCTCTAAATACTCTGCTCTGTGCTTGATAGAAGCCTGCAAATGCCACTCCGTTCATGGTCAGTTCTTTTGAATCCAACAAAAGCAGGAAGCTTTTTGGG
Source organism: Micromys minutus (assembly GCF_963924665.1). Classification (NCBI taxonomy): domain Eukaryota; kingdom Metazoa; phylum Chordata; class Mammalia; order Rodentia; family Muridae; genus Micromys; species Micromys minutus. The sequence continues at coordinate 39,516,369 of NC_137958.1, forward strand.
AAGTTGTGATTAGGACAGACAGGCAACCAAGCCTGGAGCTCGGACCGAACCTGTCAATTGAGTGCGCTCATTTCCTACGTGACAGTAAGCTGCAGGTATAGAGCTGGAGCGATCACAAAGCAAAGCATTGATCAAGAGGCTGAAGCGGACGCTCCCGACCCTTGTGGGAGCAGAGCTATCATGCAGAACCCTGTTTTGCATTGATTACACAAGGAATCACTTTTTTTTTCTTAAGTGCAGAGGTCAGGACTCTCTTTGAACATCTGAAGCAAACAGTAAAGGACCTCTGAGCTGGTAGGTAGTGGAGCCCGAACCTAGAAATGATAATTTCCACGGTAAAACTCATCCACAGGTCGTGACTAGATTTTCCATCTCCTACCTATTAAAGGCCTGGGCAGACATCATGCTGAAAAGCTTTTCTATCACCCACACTTAGTAAGGATGTTTAATCACACATAGTGATGTTTAGTTAAGTGATGCCCTTAATGTGGAAACCCAACCCTTCCAGAAAGGCTGACAGGAGGCTCAGCTATAAGGCACCATGCTTTTGTCAAACACATTTTTTGTTCCTTTTTATGACTCCTGCATTCACGTTTTTGATTGACTTGAGAGACAAGGTCTTGGCAGTGTGTCTGTCTTCACAACTTTCTGACCCCTTCAATGAGGATCAGAAAGAATGCACTGTATATTTACTATATATCAAGGTATTTGGGAATTCTTTCTGAGACTCACCACAAGACAATTTCAGACTTTTTCCACCTTCCGTTTAGTTTACACAAGTATATGTCTGTTTTCCATTATCTGGTACTTGTTGGTAGACCAAAGCTCTAAGATCTTGCTTAATGTATCTGGTGACAAAATAATGATGAACGAGGTCCCATGTTTGGCAGGATCACTGTAAGGTTTAGATCAACCAATAACTACTAGCAACTACAAGATGAGAGAAAAGGAGAAATGGAGCAGAAATATAGGCTGTTTCCTTTCTGTTATTCTTAAAGAGGTTGACTAGTGTCAGCATTTCCTACTATTTCCTAGTACACCCTTTCAGGTAAGACCATCAGACTTTCTCCTGTCACCCTGACAGAAAGTGTCACACGAGTTCTTCCCTTACCCCTGCCACACAGTCAACTAGATGTCACTGAATGAACCACACAGTCACTGGGATGCTCGTCTGCCTCAAATGTTATAGCTAGTAAAAATCACGTTGGCCAGTTAACACCAAGCTTAAGAAATATCTGTGACTTCCTCGAGAGAAATCCGTAGCTATGTGTGAATCCAGAACTTTTGAAGTCTGATCCTTTTTTTTTTTTCTTCTGAATATTGATAAATAGTAGTAGCACCAAGATTTTTACACGCACTCTTCTTTTTGGTCAATGGGTTCCTTCCTATGTAGCTCTTGGTAGCAATAAGCAAGCAATTTTAGAGTATTCTTAATGCAGTAAAGAAAATGTATCAGTTAAAATTAATCACAGAAATGGAGATATTTTGAATTTTGGAAATTGTATATATTTTTACATAAGGCTGCTGAGAAGTTTGACCACAAAGCCTAAGTGATAGTGATGGTTTGGGTTGCTTGGTTGGTCAGTTGGTTTTATTTAGTGTGTGTGTGTGTGTGTGTGTGTGTGTGTGTGTGTGTGTGTGTGTGTGTACATACATGTGTGCTCACATGCATACATTTATATATGGATTCAGATGATATTATCAGTTTTCATTAAATGTTTTTAACTCTTCAGACTTGTTTTCCTACCTCTTTTATGAACTTTAAGATATGCTTTGGTACATATTTAGGAACGTAGAGAATGCAATTTGATGTGCATTACTTGGCTTATCTTTCAGAAGTCAGCTTTTCAAAGATGGCCAGGGTCTGATTAAAATGTGAATGCATCCCATACATCCGAGACATGCATGTATAACTTCCGTATGGCCCTGATGTGGGAATATACATTTGTCTCATAGCAGTCTGTAAAAGAAACTCACAAGTCATAAGAAGCTTAAAAATTAAATTATTCTGCACAGTGAGAAGACTGCCTACTAATCTTTGAAGTTGTAAAGACAGCAGACAGTTTACTTTGGCCAAATACCAAACCAGTCACAGTAGCATAGGAAGAATTACAAATTCCTGTCCTGTAGATCAGCTGGAAACCAACTGTGAGCTTGGGAGTACTATGGCTTGGGAGCACTATGGCACGCCTCCGTTCATAGACTTGCCTTAGAAAGTTCACTCCTGAGCATTATGTACAGAGCACTTTTACCAGGAGAAATGTAGAGATTTAAATGACGACAGAACAAGCAATGGGGGGCTGTTCAACAAGGAAGACAGTAAGATCATCTTCACAGAGGTGCATATTTATGAAAAATAGCTATGTGTAGCCACGTGTGTTCCATACCAATTGGTCCCCTCTTCCTTCCTTCCTTCCTTCCTTCCTTCCTTCTCTCTTCCTCCCTCTCTCCTTACCACTCTCGTTACTTTCATCCATCCATCCATCCATCCATCCATCCATCCATCCCTTCATCCCTCCATTCCTCCTTCCCTTCCTACTTCATTTTCCTTCTGTCTTTGTGATGTCTTCCATCTAATCTACTGACACTGGCACTTCTGAAATGAAACTGTACCATGTCTTTTTCCGTTCCTGACTTACTGTCTGATCCCTGGCTATTTGAGGAGACTATGAGGTCAATGATGGTTAGAAAATGACAGATTCTTGTAGCTTGAACTCCAACCTCTTCCAACAATTTATTTTAATCAGTCTGTTTGCTTATCAAAGAACAAGTGATTAAACTGACAACTTTTTAACATTTTAAATAACAAAGCACTCAGAAACATATCAGGGCAACTCTGTCCTCTTATTTACAAAGGCAGATCTAAGGCCTTTAGTTCCTGATCTTTCTCAGTCTCCAAGTAACTGATTTTTAGATCACTCACTCAGGGTGCTACATATTATGATATATGGAAATATAACAATTCATATTCTTTAATTCAAAAATATTTTTGGAAATCACTGCACTATTTTTGGCACATTGTTTATTTCCCATAATATAAAATGAATCAAAATAATCTGTATTTTAACTTACCAAATTGGAAAATAAAGAAAATATCGTGTTAAAGTTAAAAGTGTTTTTACTTTTCTCCATTTGAAATAGAAGAAATTCACCCTGGAATTCTTTACCTTTCTTTATTTCTACTTATGACCACTTTTCATTAATAATTTCTCATTTTTTATTGTCAAAAGTCAAATTAGAAAAGTATGAACAACTTCTAAAACTACTATTAAATTGTGAATTGTACCAATTAATCATTTCCTGTTTTCAAAAAAACATTGTCCAGTAAATATGCTCTAAAACAGTTAGTTATATAAATACTATCTTTTACTTATAATAAAAGCGATTTGTGAGGGGGGGCAGAGAGACGAAGTGAATAGTTTTTTAAGCTTGTAGCTTGACTGACAAGGGTTGGTGCAGAGCAAAACTCTTACCAGAGCGACCCGCACCACACTAGGCATGTGCCTCTGAGTCCCAAAACTTTCCTGGGTTTCTCTGTTATCCTGTTCCTGTTTCTTTGTATCTTTTGTTTCTCTAGAATGTTCTCCATAGTTCTTTTTCTTATCATCTATTTTCTTCTCTCCCTTCTTTTTCCTCTGTATCTTTCTGTCTCCCACATTCCCTTTCCAAACACCTTCATCCTAGAAACTTAGAAAATAGAAGTGAGAAGAAAGTTTAGGGGAAAAAGAATGTTTTGATTGTTGTTATTGTTAAAAGTCTAATGGAGAAACTTTGAGTAATCTTCAGATGTCTGGACATTTTAATATAATTTTGGCAGGGGTAGGAAGATACTTAGTATCTAAAAATCTCCTATATTGCTTACTAAATGTGATTATTTATGCATATCTATCACTATGTGCAATTTTTATCTTTTTAAATTTACATTTATGTATATAGTATATGTGTGTGTGTCATGATGTGTGTAAATCAAGAACAGCTTTTGGGAGTTGCTTCTTTCTTCCCACCATGTGGGCTCTAGAACAATCTCCAAAAGTTCATCAGCAAAGAAAAGCAACTTTACCCACTCAGCCATTTCACTCACTACGTGTATTTTTATCGACTATAAATATTTATATAATTTCAAATGGTGCTTCTGTTATGTAATTATATTACCAATATGCTTTGTACAACTACAAATACCAGTTATTCGGTTATTCATATGCGTATTTTCGTTCAATGATATGCTTTAAGCATTTCCAACAGCTTTTGGTTACAGCAGTGAGACACCGAAAAGATGCCCAGTGACAGCTTCCGGAACTATTGCCATGAGATTATTTATGTCCATCCATATTACTGGATGTTCCAATACTTTGTGCAAGTGCATTTGAGACATGAGCTTGAAGTGGGAGCTGGGTGAGCTGGGGTGCTTCTTGAAAACTATGGTCAGAATAATAGAAGTTTGCCTAACAGGAAATATATTCCAAGTGGGGCCATTGTTGCTGAATAACTTGACAACGATGCCACGCCGTCGTGCAAAGGTCAGCAGATTCTGAGCTATGACAGCCCTTTCACCCTCTCTCCATGCAAGGTGCCCGTGTCGGTGGCCATGATGACTCCCCAAGTGATCACCCCTCAGCAGATGCAGCAGATTCTTCAGCAGCAGGTCCTGTCTCCTCAGCAGCTCCAGGCCCTCCTCCAGCAGCAGCAGGCTGTAATGCTGCAGCAGGTAATGTGTGTTACCTGCTTTGGTGCTCTGGTCCAGCTCCAGGGGTGCACATTCTGCCGGCAGCGCAGTGGGCTTATTGCACAGTGTGGTCTCGGAAGCAGCCAATCGGCATGTTACAGCAGATGTTCTCTTTGAAGGTCCTCAAGTCTAGAACAAGATCAGGACGGAGTTGAAAGTGGAAGACTCAGGATCAGAATACTCATATACCAAGACACCATACAATTGTTGATTTGGAAATCCATAGCGCTTTAGCAATTCCTTTAGTTCCAATGAATAGAAAATAAGAGGCCACTTTGCAGACAGCACATGCTACAAATATCGCACACACTCCCCAAGGTATAGTCTTTATGTAAGAATGAAAGGATCTGCTATTAGAATAAAATTAAGCAGATAAATAACAAGATTGTAGTATTTTGGGGGTAATACATACAGTGAGCCTACTGTTTAGCTTCTTGAAGACATGAGTATCTATTAACAGATTCCATATGTGATCCTTGCTGTTTTTGATGAAAATAATACGCTTCACCAGCAGTCCTAATGGCTTATTTATTATGACCTCCACTTGTGCCTACAAGTTGCACAGATTTCTAGTATCCCTGGTGCTAAAACACTGAGAGACTGGGCTGTTTTCTTATAAGAATATAACATCCCATTTTGGTAGACCTTAACATTTGATCCTTCTAAGGGCTAGGGCATAGCCTGTTCTTAGGTTGGGATAGAACTTAAGATGAAGTCATTGGAAATGTTTACTTCTGGCCTTTAGAGTACAGATTGTTCTAGACCCTCTTGTTTAGGACTGTTTGAATTCTGGATTGGAAAACTTCAGAGCTGCTTTGAGGGGGGTGAAGTATGTAGAGCTTTCTCTTTAAACCCAATGCATTTTTTTCCCCCATGAGGTGAAACTTAAGGGCCACCTTACCATGTGTCAGTCTAGAAGAGTTTAGGACATTTATAATACATGAAACTTTTGCCTTTATTTATTAAAGTCAAAATGGTTTATTCAGCAACAACTACAAGAGTTTTACAAGAAACAGCAAGAGCAGTTACATCTTCAGCTTTTGCAGCAGCAGCAGCAGCAGCAACAGCAGCAGCAGCAGCAACAGCAGCAGCAACAGCAGCAGCAGCAGCAACAGCAGCAGCAACAGCAGCAGCAGCAACAGCAGCAGCATTCTGGAAAGCAAGCAAAAGAGGTAGGTTCGAGTTATCTCATTGATATATAATAGCGTAGGGTTGACAAGGCGCTTTGAGAGGCAAGGACAGTCTCAGATCTTCCTATAACAAGGCCCTTGCTGTCAAAGATGCAGTGTTCTGTATTCTTACGGAGCTTAATAACAGTGACAGTGAGCCTCTCATGCTCTCCTTTTTTTGTAGCATGGGACTTGAGAGTCACAATCCATTGCTGCCTGTCGTCTAATGTTCACTAATGAATCACAGTGTACAAAGAGCAAGCTGTGTCCCGGACAAAGTACTGATTATCCTGTATTCACTGAGAATCCAAGTTGGTGAGGGAACCATATTTTTCTCAGTCAGTAAAGCTCAGACAACACGCATGCAAATTTAGCCCATTGTTGGGGGCAGGGAGACGAAGAGAAAAACTGGTTGAGCACAGATTTCAAAGTCACAGGACCCCTGATTAATGAACTGCTAGGGTAGGTTTGGAGTGGCGAGTAGAAAGTTACCGTTTGATATGCTCATAAATCAAACTGACAAGCTGGCTTCTCGGGCCTAGCTCGTGCTTGTCAGCAAACTGCATCACATCTAAACATAATACAAACAAAACATGTTGAAGTAGTTAAATTGATCAGCAGGTATCAGGGTTGCTGTCTACAAGCTGCCCATTATGCAAACGTACAGGAAACAGTTTTGACCTCCTGAGGTTTTGTTTCTGTTTGGATTTGTGAATAGAATTTCAGACAGCCATCAACTACAGAATAGAAATCGCTACCTTATTTCTCAGAGGCTTTGGGCAGTCCACATGACTTGCTCCATTATGCAATCTGTTTTCCAGTGAGCGCATCAGAAGGTTCTCTTTTCCCCAAACGAAAAAAAGAAAGGTCTTCCACACAGCTTGTCTTCCTCTGAAGTGTGCCTGCCATCTTCTACCCTCCGGAGTCCAAAGAACTCTGGGTCATCTTGTAATGCCTCACAAAACTGGAAGTTAGACTTTTTTTATAATAAGGGCACTTTTTTTTTTTCATAGACATACATAGAATTCTGGCTTTAGTGTATTCAAAAAGGGAAACGGGAAGAGGAGAGAGGGAGAGATTTAAGGTGCCTGTCCTGAGACCTCCAGCCATGTTTACTGATAAATCACTAGAGATTATTTATACCCATGGGCCTCCACACATCAAACTTACTCAGTTGGGGTAAAGTAAGAATTTTTCAGATGTTGATCATTCCTATGATGTTTTGGTCCTTTTGTCTCAATAAACTTATAGTCATTTGGTGATGAATTAATTTCTAGGTAGCTGAACTTTCGTTAGACTTTGTCCTTAAACTTTGCTCACTAGCAAAAGTTCCCAAGTTCTCTGATGCCATTTCCCTCCCAAGAAGCAGGCAGCTGAATACCTAGAGACTGTTCACACATTCTGGACTCTGACCATGGAATGATCAAGATCCCTTCCAGGCAGGGGCAAGAGCATGGCTTTCTGTGTGTGAGAGTGGTTCATGTTCACCTTGTTCTCTGCTGTTGACTGGGCCGGGTTTTCTGACACCCACAGCAACAGCAGCAGCAGCAGCAGCAGCAGCAGTTGGCCGCCCAGCAGCTTGTTTTCCAGCAGCAGCTTCTCCAAATGCAGCAACTGCAGCAGCAGCAACATCTGCTCAGCCTTCAGCGTCAGGGCCTCATCTCCATTCCACCCGGCCAAGCAGCCCTTCCTGTCCAGTCGCTGCCTCAAGGTATAGAAGATGCCCTGTAAATCCTCATTTCTGCTCTTGCGCTTTCTACCATCCCATGCTCTTGTGGCTATATCTTATCCCGTGAGGTGTTCTTGTTAACATCCTTGGAGTTGGCAGGAAAGCATGGTCACCTGACCCACTTTCACTAACTCTACCACACATTACTTTCAAATGTATAGTAAAACTACCTTAACTATCTTGTTAAATATCAAATATATGTCAATTGATCTCATAGGCATGAGTAATGGATAGGGCAATATAATCCAAGCAGCACTGAATATACCGGAGACTGGCTTAGCAATGGCAGCAATACTCCATATACCATAAGCTGAAAATGAGTTTTGGTGGACAACTGATGAAAACACAGATTTCTAGTCTTGGGACTAAAATCACAAATGCTAGACAAAGCTCTATGCATCTGTAGAGCAATTGTAAGCTCAATGGTGGGGAAGCCCACCTGGTCATGGGGTTATAGTACTAACTTTGCCCCAGATTTCCTGTACATGCAATATAAATTAAAGTTTTAAATGCTATTGACCATATTCTAATTTTTATATATGCATGTGTATATGGTCTGAGTATGTTTGTGTGTGTGTGTATAGATAGATAGATAGATGATAGATAGATAGATAGATAGATAGATAGATAGATAGATAGAGAGATAGATAGATAGATGGATAGATATATATATATATAGATATATATATATATATATATAGATAGATAGATGATAGATAGATAGATAGATAGATAGATAGATAGATAGATAGATAGATGATAGGTGCATATATGAAAGATCAAAGTGTGCTCTAATGTAGTTATATGTATGCATTATTATCTATTGTATGCAAAAGAAGCTTAAGGAAGATAGAAAAATGATGACTCAAGTTCTCAATTAAGGTAAAAGTCAAGTAACATTAATCTTTATGAATGGATGTCTAATTTGCATTTGGATTGTGAGGTAACAATGTTCATTGATACAAGTGGACTTTAATTCAAGTTCATTGTTTCTGTCACAGAGGAGTGTATCTTACACTTGTGTTTGCCACACATTTCACTGACTATGTAAGACACACTCACGAAAAGCAAGAACGATTTAATAGAAAAAGTGATGTTAGGTAAGCAATACACAATATTTACATTGTTCGTGCCATTGTTGGTTGTCCAACAAAATTAATATTATAATGCGCATTTTCTTTTATTTATGAAGTTGTTTTTCCTTTGTCATAGTTTTCCCCAGGTTTTCCTCTTTTATTTAACTCGAGGTCTTCTAATTTACTTGTCTGGAGCATTCCTCAGAAAGCCAGAAAAGCAAAGTTTACTTATTGAAAGAAAGCCTAGACATAGACCCACTTTTCATACTTATTTTAAAAATGGAATGATCTTCAGTATCATCTTAGAAATGACCATTACATCCATGAATTATGGTTCTTTAGAGAAGTTAGTATGCTCAGAAGAAAAATGAAGCAATAAGATTTACAAAGGACATTTATAAATTAATTCAATGCAAGTGTGGACATTATTGATTAAAAAAAAACTGTTGATAGGAACAAGAAGAGAAAAGAACAAGTTAGAAACAGAAAAAGAAAAAACAAGTTTATCTTTGCTACTTTTTGTACCAGTTAAACAAATCTCCAGTTAGAATCTTCTGAAAAGTAAATCATGATTTAGCATAATTTTATTGTGGTAATGTCTTTTGAATTGTTTTAGAAAACTTAAATCTCTTATTTTAAAATGATTTTTCAACTGTATCCTGTAAACTCAAGCAAAAGTCTCATGGAGTAAGGCACTTCGTTATTGTGCAACGATTTCAGTCATTTTCAAACAAAAATTTCTCATTTTCTGAGCTAGTTTGGGATGGAATGTTACTTCACCATTTTTTTCTACTTTAACTATCACAGGACATATAAAAACTAAAATGCTCATAATGCAGAAATTTTGGAAAATAAAGACTCTAAGAGCAAAATTAACTTACCTCTATTTTATTTTATTTTATTTTATTTTATTTTATTTTATTTTATTTTATTTTATTTTATTTTGGAACAGGCTCCCATTCTGTAGCACATGGTGGCCTGGAATTTACTATGTAGCACTGAAGTGGCCTTGAACTCTTCTGGCTCAGCCCTGAAAATTCTGAGTTACAGGCCTAAGCAACAATATCTGCCTAGAAAATTTATACTTAGAAAAAATAATCATGATGTCACAAAAGTCTTTTATCATTAATAAAGGAGAAATAATGAAATTGAACAATCATAGGCTTAAACATCAATAGGCACTGTGACCACTGCCCATGATGCTACCTCATCATAAACAGAAACTGCAACCCTCATCATATATTTTTAAATTATTAAGTGTGCAATGTATCATTTCTGAGACCCATAGTTCAAACAGAAGTAGAATTTGTCTAATAACAACCAGCCATGAACACTCCACTTTCCCAAACTCTAGGTCCCATAACCTAGGATTCTACATCCATGGAGACAGCTAAGAATGACTCAAGTGTATTGGGATGAAAATGGTTTGTGCTGAGAATGGACAGACTTATTTCTCACCAGAACCCCTGGAAATAGTCCAACAACTAGTTGTATAGCATTAACATGACATTAAGTATTACACTCAGGATGTATTTAGTGTATGTGTGTGTATAGTACCTATAGAGCTATATATAGATGTAGATAGATAGATGATAGATAGATAGATGATAGATAGATAGATAGATAGATAGATAGATAGATAGATAGATAGATAGACAGAAGATAGAAAGAAGTACATATATATCAAAATCTCTCATGTTGGAATTAGAGTTCTAGAAAGAGAGAAAGAGAAAGAGAGAGAAACAAAGAGGGAGGGAGAGGGAAAGACAGACAGACAGAGAGAGAGAGAAACATGGACATGGAAATAGAGAGAGAACTATAACTCCATTGTGGCAGATTTTGGTGTGTTTCAGGGCATATATTTCTGAGGGACAGCTATAATACCATATCACTATGATGAATACCTAAAGTCAGAGTGAGAAATAGTAAAGATGCAATTATTGAATAGTATAAACCCCAAGTCATCTGTCTTAGCTGCTTCTTATTTCAGGGAAAATAATTTTGAATTCTTTCATTATCAGTTTTTAGTTCACCTTGCATGGAGCTTTTGATTTGTTGATCGATTGGCCATGAATCATAACCACATGAAAATACAATGGGATTATTATTCATTGATAGATAATATGTCCATTATACCTTCCAAAATATGACATAATTTATTTATCTCCATGATTTAAACAACTTCCTATGGCTACTTCAAATTATAATTTCTGAAACTATTTAAATGTATATAAATATCAGAAATACTTTATAATTTTGACAGGATAGATTTGTAGAACTTTTTCTCTAAAGTTGTACAATACATTTTATAACTTTAACATGGATTCTTTTAAATTTTAATTAATCATTTAAATCATAAATACTATTATACTCCTGGATTTATAAAATAGATACTACAATTAATATCTCTAAACATATATATGGTTTTATTAAGAGGGAGTGACAACAATTTCCAGAAATCAAATAAAAATAATGAACTTGTTATTTAGTCTCAAGCATACTAATTTTAAAGATATTTAATATATGTATAGTATGTATCTAAATAAATAATTTTATTTAGCAGTGTTATATAATTAATACTTATTCATTAAATAATATATTTAATATTTACATACATTTAATATTTAATTTATATCAATATATCAATTTATATTGATCTGGAATATATGTAATGATGCCATGGCCTACCATTACGGAGATGAAATTATTCATTGTACAGTTATTTTTTGTTGTTTTGTGGTTGTAGTGGTTATTGTTGTTTTTCAAGACAGGATTTCTCTGTGTAATAGTTCTGGCTGTCCTGGAACCCTCTGTGTTAACCAGGTTGGCCTAGAACACAGAGAGGTTTGCCTGCTCTGCCTCCTGTGCTGGGATTAAAGTATGTACCACAATCACCCGAATTACTTTATATTTTATAGTTTTTTTTTAACCTCAGATAAATTTCACTTTCAAAATATAACCATAGGTTGGTTGTGACTTCATTGAAAAGTTAGTTTTCCTTGCTTTGAGTTGCTTGACATTAACTGTCCGCCCTCCCCCTCTCAGAGGGAAGGGGTGCATTTTAAAGTGCTCAGCATCTGAAGCAGTGTGATGACATTTCACAGGAGACTGCCTCACCCTTACTGCGATGTGGACCACATCTCTGTCAAGCCTACCTGCATAGTGTCCATCCTGTTCACAATGCCTTTCCCCACTCACTTATGCCTCTTAAGTATTAGATGTGTTGTGGGATTCTAGGATTTGGGTTTCTGAGAGCCTTATTTTAATTATTGATGACCTTAGAACACTGGAGAAGTGGTACTGGTGATTCAGATATTGCAAAGGGAAGTTGCAAATTGTCTCCTGTAAGTACAAAAGCTGAAACTTAGTCTTGCATGAGGACACATGTCTTTAGTCCCAGCACTCAGGAGGCAGAGGCAGGCTGATCTTTGTGAATCTGAAACCAGCCTGGTCTAAAAAGTGAGTTCCAGGACAGCCAGGGTGGTTACATAGAGAAAACCTGTCTTAAACAAAACAAAACAAAAACCAAAAAAGAAAAACCCAACCAGCCTAACAAGCAAACAAAAACAAAGCTGAAACTGATTCTAATAAGTGGTAAAAGCCAAATTGCAAAATTGCTGAGATTTACTATGAAAATGAATGTCCTAGCTATGAAACTCTGAGAGGTAATTTCCTATCACCCCTACACTGAAAACTCAAGTGATAAGTGTACAGGTAAGGTGAGACAAGCTTCAATTTTAGGTTTTGTTACTATCCAGTTTCAAACATGCAGGAGTCTTGAAACCTATTACTGCTTATGGATAAAAACATGGGGTAAATCTTTTATCTCATTCCATTTCACTTATTTTATAAATATGTAACTCATTTAAGATGTGAGATTTTAATTAACAACCAATGAATGATTGGTTTTAGACAGCACTGTTTTGATTTCATACCTGAGAATAAGTGAGCTGTCAGGTAATGAAGAATATGAAATCTTTAATACTGACTTTATGCTGAGTTAGGAATGTGCTCAAGATAGTACTTGGCTCAGATGTCACGCAAAGTCAGCCATCTGACCTGCCTAGCTCAACACTCCTTGTATCCTGGACCTTTTGCTAGGTCAGTGTTTACACATTTTTCAGGTCACAATCAGATCAAACCAAGGTTTAAAAGAACAGCAACAGAAAAAAATATAAGCAATGTACACCATGAAAAATTATCATTCAAATACCAGGGTGGTTTATATTTTGAGCATAATATGTGGATATTCTTTCAATTAATTGAAATGTAAATATTTTTGTATTCCTTCAAGAATAAAACTTGGCATGATCACCTTTATTTTAAGCATTCATGAAGCAGAACCAGCTAAATTTTTGTGAGTTCAAAGTCAGCTTAGTACACAGTGAATTCTAAACCAGCACTATATTGTTAGAGCCTGTCTCTAAAAGAGAAAACAAAAAGAAAACAAAAAAAAAAGGAGAGGAAGGAAAGAAAAACAAGAGACTAAAAAAAAAAAAAAAAGAGGTTGTTTCCAAATTTTTTTTACATTATTTATAGAAAATGGCTCTTAAATAATTAAATGAACAGATGATTACTGGGTATATTTAATTTTGACAATGTACATGAGGAAGGTTGAGATTAAATTGTGTAACATTTCAAATTGTTGCAGAATTGCTTAGAAAAGTAGCATTTCTACATTAAACTAGATTTGTCTGTTTGATTAGTAGGTCCTGTTGTTGAGATTCAGTATCACGTGTGTTTAACAAGATCAAGTGAAAGCCCGGCCTGAAATAAATTTCATTTTATTTCATTCATAAATCTTGTTAGAAATACTCTACTTAACAAAATTTGAATCTTGACTGAAATACTAAAGATAGTTTCAGACTTACAAGACAATATAGACATATAACACTAGTAGGAAAAATATAAATTCTAACTCTCTCTCTCCTTTCTCTGTCTCTCTGTCTCTGTCTCTGTCTCTGTCTCTCTCTGTCTCTCTCTCTCTCTCTCTCTCTCTCTCTCTCTCACACACACACACACCACACATGAATGATGAGTGTTATTTTAGTTGCTGGTTTTAATTAACATAACAATAAATATCGTTTGGCTGAATTTAAGCAAACACATAAATATCTAAAAGAGGCTGCAGACATTTGATTTATGGGGGCGAGAATTGCTAGAAAATCGAGTCATCTAGAATATTCTTTTCTGCAAAAATGTTACTATGGTTGTGTATATAAGACACTTTTTAAAAATGTAAATATTAAGAAATAATGTGGAAAGTAAAGCTGGATGAGATGGTACACAACTTTAATCCCAGCACTGGAAAAGCAGAGGGAGGTGGATCTCTGAATCCAAGGCCAGCCTGATCTATAGAGTGAGTTCCAGGGTAGGACACCCAGACCTACACAGTAAAACCTTGTCTTTAAAAACAAGTGGGTAGAACATAAAAATATCTAACTCCAACATGCTAATGTCAACCTGGCTTTTTTGTTTCCTTGGTTTGTTGATTGGTTGGATGGTTTTGTTTTCTTTGTTTGTTTGAGACAAGGTTTCTCTGGTTCAGTTTTGCTGTCCTCTAACACTCTCTGTAGACCTGATTGCCCTTGAACCAAGAGAGTTCTGCCCCTGCCTCCTGTGTGCTGGGATTAAAGGTGTGCACCACCACTACCACATATCACCTTGTCTTAATACGTTATGAAAGATATGAAGATTTCTACTAAACTTTACTTTTACTACGCTTGTGACTTATACTATCATGATGTATGCAAGTTATTTTTGTATGTATGCACATATGCATGCTGTGTGATTTTTGTATGCAAATGTGTGTGCAGGTGTGAATGCATATGTGTGTGTCTGAGCACATGTTTATACATGGAGGTCAAAGGGCTGTTTCTAGTGTCTTTGTGACTTTGTATCTTTCTTTGTAAAGACAGGGTATCTCATTGAACATGTTGTTCACTGATTGTTCTCTCTCTCTCTCTCTCTCTCTCTCTCTCTCTCTCTCTCTCTCTCTCTCTCTCTCTCTCTCTCTCTCATTTTGTGTATAAGGGTGGGTATCCATGTGGGTGTTTGTACCCATATGCACACTTGGAAACCAGAGGTGGATATCCAATACTGTGCACTATCAATCTCTAGAATATTCTCTTGAGAAAGATCTTTTGCTGCACCAGGAGCCATGCTAGTGACCAGGACTCCCAAGTCATTCCCGTCCCTACCTACCACAGTGCTGGGGTTACCTATATGGGTAGCCACACTGGGCTTTTGATGATGCTGGAGATTTGAAATTATGTTGTTATACTTACACAGCAAGCACTTGAGTGTTGTCCACTAAGCAGTCATCTTAGTCTACAGCTTGGCTTTTTACATGGAAGTTAAGATTCAAAAGTTCTCCTGCTCTTATGGCATGCACTTCATCAGTTGAGCTATCTCCTGAGGCCTTAAAAAATAAGTTAACATTAGAAAATAATTTCTGAAAATGGAAGAAAGGAAATTAAAGAGTTACTTATTTTAATGTAAAAAGTATAAGTTTCTTACAAGGACACCAACTGAAAATTGTGTGTTTACTTCAAGGTGGTAAAATATATACATGAATTATTAGATAGTAGGTAACTCCTTGCACAATTCTTGGTTCCCTGTATTTACTCCATAAACTCAGAATAAAGGATAAGATGATAATGATTAAATTGCTTTTCTGCTACATGACCTGCAGCTCACTCAGTAATTCATCTTTTTATTGACTTAAATCTTGAAGAAACATTTCCCCAATGTTTATTCCTAAGTGTTGCAGTGAATAGAAACCAGGTTCAAGTCATTATTTCAACAGAAGACTACCGCCCAACAGTCTGTTGACATAGACTTTTAAAGTCACATGCTTAATGGTGCATGTAAGAATGTATCTGCATCTTTGACATGGGCTGAGAGAAACCGAATCATCTTCTTTGAAGGGAAAAGTTGATTGTTAATCTTGAAACATCTAAGCCATTCCTTCTTATACGTTATAGCACTAATGTTCCAGCTAATTGAAAATCTCTTCTGAGTGAAGAGAACAGACAAAACAGTAGAACATTTAAATAGGGCCAGAGAAGAAGTGCTAAGAAGTAATCATACAGGAAATGACCTGAGAATAAGAGCCAGCTGCCACCTTGTACCAGGTTTTCAGTCATGTAAGTCTTCTATGTCACGGTATCCAACATTGTCCACCATGGGGCCCAGTGCCTCACACCATCAGTATTCTTTCTAAGGATTCTAAAATATAGTAAACATGGTTTGAGAATCCATGTGTTATTTTCCTTTAGGTGTTATTAGACCATTGGGTGCATAGAAGAGAGTGCACTTGTGGTATCTGTTACAGAAGGTGGAAAAAGCCACAGGGTGCATGTTTTAGCAGAAGGCAGGGTCTACAACAGGGAGCTGATTTTACAGCATGCATGAGTTGAAAGACCAGGCAAACTCACATAGTAATATTAAAAAAAAAAAAACAAAAAAAAAAAAACTGTGTTTGGGGACATAGGGTTCAGATGTCTAGATCAATTACTGCTCTAAAGTCTTTACCAAATACTAAATGCTAATATAAATTAATATAGTGTCAGCATGAGTTCGTCTCTTTTTTCAAATATTTATGAAAAACATTGAGATGAAAACTGAGTCCAGTTTTTTATTGTTTGTTTTTTTGACATTTCAATGTTTTCCACCCATCATGTATCGCAGAGCTCTAGAACCCTCAAATTAGCCAGCTTGGAAGACAGTGAACCTAACAGAACTTTGTGTTACACTGAGAAAAAATAACCTTGAGACTTTCAAACTTCATAAAACATTCTTAACTGTACAGATTGACTGTCCTGCGGTTTAATAACCATATACTGTTTTGTGCCTATTAAGAAGGGATTAAGCAATTGATGGCTGGAAAATTTTGTCTCAGAGGCAAGGCAATACTTTCTATGCTGAAATTCACCCTGAGTCTCTGGGCTCTGGGATCACTGTGAAACTTATTCCTGCCCCCACACCTGTGGCTCTGCTCTGAGCTGTGATCAGCATGTGTGTGGGATTGTTTCAGTACCCAGAGATAACTGTGACACACCAGTTGATTGGGTAGCTACTCTTTCTTACTCCTATTACCATGTGCCATTTCTATACTTGAAAAGAAACATAGCTTTATCTATATTTAACTGAGAAACAGTATATTAATAGTAAGCATGTTAGTTATCAAATATTTTTGAGGTCCTATTAAGAACCTAGTCCTTGAATTCTTTTTATGGCATGAAAATATCACTAAGTTCTATCAAAAGAATAGCATACCAAAATAGCTATGAAAATCATTCAAAAGGCAAGTGAATTACTTACATTAATCAAATATTAACAAAGCACATAAACTAAGTATCAGTAACATCACTAACTGCTGTAGTCTTGCAAAGTATTTTCATAGTAAATATACCAAGTATTATTGGTGAGTGGATGTACATTAGACTTCATTAGTACCATCTGTGACTCTTTAGACATTGATCTTACACATTAACACCTGCACATTGCACATAAGATTTTCATTAAAGGCAACCAAACTTCAATGTTACAATCAACAGGTCTTCAAGAACCTCATTACCCCATTGCAAACAAAGGGACCAGTTGTATTTACTGAACACATCCAGAGTCAAAGGAAAACTTGATGTTGTTTTTCAGGCAAACTCTCCAAGAGTGACACTGTCGAAATGAGAGAGAGTGAGAGAAGAGACAGATCAGTGGGGAGACAGAGAACAATGGCTCCATTAACAGACCAGTCTGCATAATTGCAGAAGCTAAGATACTATTCTTTAGGAAAAAGTGGTCTCGATAGTCAAGAAATAATGAAAAAAAAGGAGGAAGAGGCTATGGCCAAAGACCTCTCAGGGTATGGGGGAGAGGTGATTTTTCAATCTGTCTAAGAGAAGGGAAGAAGAGAACCTTGGGCATCTCCCCAGTGAGAGTATCTGTGTCTGTGCGAATAGCTAGAGAAGAGGCCAGAGCATGCATGGATATTTGCAACAGGACGGAAGAACCATAGAGCTACAAGGAAAACTGGCGAAGATGGTTGGTGAGACCAGGCAAGAGACAGAAGAAATGCGGTACTGCGGGGCCACCTTAAGGGCTGGGCTTTTGTTTGGTTTGGTTTTGCTTGGTTTTGTTTTGGCTCTAAGTATTGGAAAACATTCCTAGCAGCCATGGCTGAGAACAGATATGACTTCAGAGATCATCTGTGTCTACTCTGTGAAGAGTAAATCATAGAATCCAGTTCAGAGGGTAGCGGAAGAGACCATGGCACACTTGTAGCTGCCTAGGCTACAGTTAGGAGATGGGAAAGGGAGGCAGCAGTGTGGGATACAGAAGATATGTAGATGCTGAGAAGGAAAGAGCTTTGCTTATGAGGATCTGTATTAGGACACCCTACGAACTCAGACAAGTGTTTAAAAGTTATGGTCAGAAAAGACTCATGACTCTGAGTCAATGCAACCATTAAAGCAACAGTTAATAACTCTTATATGAAAAGTTTTCCTCTACAACAAAAATGATATATACCATTAGAAAATGACACTTCTTAACAAGAAAAAAATGAAGGTATTTGAAAATACCTTTAGAAAGCCAACTTTCCATGTCTTTTTTTCCCCCATTATCTCAGATTGTTCCCTTAAAGTATTAAGGATCCAAAATTACAAAATGATAGCTTTCCATAAACTCACAATATCTGAAATCTTCATATAGATGGCAATTTAGTGTTGCCACCAATAAGTATGATTTTGCAAAGAGTGAGAATTCTGGGCCAGTGTAAATTCTGGCTACTGGCTGTTTATTGTTTTCTGTAGAGAAGAGTGCTCACCCTCCATCCTCTGTTATATAGCTCTAGTGTTCCTTTCTGGTCCAGAAACTCTTCCCTGCACATCTTTTGACAGATGCCCATCACCACACAGGCCCTGGCACTGCTGCACTTTGGTTGAGTTGCTGGTTGACCCACACACCTCTATATTATGTTAGAGGGAGCACTACATAGTATTATAGAGCACAGAATTTGGATCTAAGGGCCACTGGAAGTTGGACCCTGTGCTCACCTGCGTATTATGAGTCCTAACCTCCAGTGAGGGTCACTGGATTCAGAAATACAAACCAAGTGCTAATGCATCAGAATATGTTGTGCACTCAATAAATAGCAGTAATCAAAATTACAGTTTCATTTTTTTTCTACAAGAATTTTATTTAGTCACTTTGACATTTTGTTAATAAAGTATTTTAAGAGAAAATTCATTCAAGTTAGTCTGCCTAGATTTATTTATTTATTTATTCGTAACTTTACCTACTTTTGTATGATCTTGATTATGGCTTCTCCCCTCCATTGCCCCCTAGTTCCTCAGTTCTTCTCCCCTCCACATCTACAAACTTTCTGTTTTTGATTGGAAAACAAACACGCATCTAAGGATTAATGATAAAATAAAACCAAGTTAAATAAGACAAAACAAAAAAAAATATCAGACTGGAAACAAGCAAACAACAGAAGAGAAAGAGATAAAGTACAGGAAACACATATAGTTGGACACACTCATTCACACGTAGGAAGCTCATAAAAGCACAAAACTAAAATCTATCACACACACACACACACAGAGACACACACACACACACAAACACACACACACACACACAAGGCCCTGACCCCAAAAGATGTGATTGAGTTTATTTAGCCATCTACTGCTGGGCATTTGGGTTGCCCTTAGGAATGGTTTGTTTCCCCTGTGAAAGTCCCTTTCAGGAAACTAATTTTTCATCTGCAACTGGTTTTATCAATTAGAAATAGGACTTGGGTTAGGAATGAGTAGCCTAAACTTAAACAGCAATTTTAATGGGTTTAAGTTTGTGAGCACCCACAATGTATGCATGCTTTTAAAACAACAGTCATTTAAGATATTTTGAAATATTTCTTCAAAATAAAGTAAAAATCAAAAGACCATGCTAAGCTTATGGGTACCACTCTTGTTTGCCAGGTAAACCCAAAGAATCTAAACCAGGAAATTGTTTAAAATGATATGTTGAGTTTTTTTTTTAATCAACCAGTAGTAACTAAAGAGATTTAGATATTATTTACTTAAATGAAACATGCAGGCAATCATATTGGTTTATTCAGGACTTAAGTTGAAATTGAGTTCAGTATTTGGCCTCTGTGAGAAAAACAATGGCCGGATAATTGGTAAATACCCCTCTCCCTCCCTCCCTCCCTCCCTCTCTGCCTCCCTTCTTTCCTCCCTCCCTTTCTCTCTATATCACTCTAGTTCTCTCCTTTTTCTCTCTTCCTCTCTCCCTCCCTCCCCTTCTCTCTCCCTCTCTTTCCTTCTCTTCTTCCCTCTCTCTCTCTCTCTCTCTCTCTCTCTCTTCTTATTGAGTGTTATTTTGTTTTGATCTATTTGTTTTTTATTTTAGTATATTAGTTACAAAGTTTTTTTCAGCTCATTAACACCTCTAATCAAGTTCTAATACCTAATTTATAAATATAAAATAAGTAGATTTTTTTTATATCAACCGTATAGTTCCCAAACCTGTTGTACCTCGGCACTGTTCTCAAATTATTGTTTTAAAATAAATAATGTATTCTGTGAGATTAAGAGACAAAACCTTGGTGGTTGAAGACTTTTTATCGTGTATTAATATTGGCGATATTGTTAATCCTTTCTAAAGCCTGTGAATATGTCACCGTGTTATATCAGTGGGACTTCCTTTCATGTTGCAGCTGGGTTAAGCCCTGCTGAGATTCAGCAGCTATGGAAAGAAGTGACTGGGGTCCACAGCATGGAAGACAATGGCATTAAGCATGGAGGGCTAGACCTCACAACGAACAATTCCTCCTCGTCTACCTCCTCCACCACTTCCAAAGCATCACCACCGATACCACATCATTCCATAGTGAATGGACAGTCTTCAGTACTGAACACAAGGAGGGACAGGTAAGTCTCCTCCACCATACCCTTTACTCATGTCTGATATTATCTCCATCACTGGCAAAACCAAAAAGGAACAGGGACAAAAAAAAAAAAAAAAAAAAAAAAGGATTTGGAGCAAGGGAAGAAGAAACTGCTACTGTTGGCCTTTTAAACTATAAAACGACTTCAAATGCCACCAGTCTACTAGATATAAATGGAGAACATGACTAAAGAAATTAAGTTTTACATGAATGTACAGGAATGAAGATATGGACATATTTTGATAAATAACATTATCAATTAACTCCGGTTATGAGTACGTTCACTAACCCCATTTTGCCACAACAAAGCAAGACAGCTCTGGTCATTTATAGTCTTGATCATGTTACATACAACTACTTTCTAACTCCTAAGCACACATTGAAATGTGAACTACGGAAGTATATATGATGCACATATTAGTTATCTTATTTATTTACATTTCAAATGTTATCTCCCTTCCATCTCCTCTCTCATCCCCCTGCTTTTATGAGGGCACTTCCCCACCCATCCATTCCTTCCTGCCTCGGTGCCCTGGCATTCCCCTACATGAGAACATTGAGCCTCTACAGGACCAAGGGCCTTTTCTCCCACTGATGCCAGAAAAATGCCATTCTCTGCTACATTTGCAGCTGGAGCCATGGGTCCCTCCATGTGTACTCTTTGGTTGGTGGTTTAGTCCCTGGGGACTTTGGGGGTTATGCTTGGTTGAAATTGTTATTTTTTCTATAGGGTTGGATACCCCTTCAGCTCCTTCAGTCCTTCCTTCAACTCCTGCATTGAGGTCCCCCCCCCCCCATGCACACATTTTTAATTATTTGAAATTTAAAAGAATTTTGCTTAAAGTGGATTACTGAAAATATTGAAATGAACGCACTTTGATGACTTATTAACAAAATTAACTGGGAATGGATACAGAAAAGTCATTGAACTTTTATGCCAACATTACATTGTGTGCAATAACTTCCCTCCTTGTGCTTTAGCTTAAAGTTCTGTTTTTTTTTAACTGATCTTCCATAAGAAACATCAGGTACTTTTTATAAATTAATTCTACATGCTTAGACACATCACTTCCAAGTCAGTTATTGTCAAATAACTTACATAAAGTGTATAATCTAAGAATTTCTAATACAGAAAAGTCATTTTTAAAATCTGAAGATTGGGTACAAAATTTTAGAATGAAATGGCTTACACACACAAACTGCTCTGTTCCCCAAAGAACATGTAGTGGATTGATGGAATTGTCATATAATATCATATTTGCCTAGCTCGAACAAATACATTGCCTTTTTTTTTTTTTTCAAAGAAACCAAAAAGTCATTACAGCACTGTTTTAAACAGAAGACCGACATGTGGCAATGTCCCTGGCATTTATCTGAGCGTATGTGGATGCTCATCTTAGTGTTATTACAGAATGCTATGCTTCTGGATGCTTTCATGCTGTTGTTTTAATTGAGATTAATTTGGTGATTATATACTTCAGAAATCTGTTAGTTTTCCTGGGATCTCTCTATCTGGTATAATACCCACTTATTAAAGGCCTACCATAATTATGTAAGGATATTGCTAATAAACACCATTCCAGAGCAGGATTTTTCAAATCAACTGTAGTACTAGGAATATGTGTGTGTGTGTGTGTGTGTGTGTGTGTGTGAGTGTGTGTGTGTGTGTGTGTGTGTGTGTGTGTAGAGAGAGAGATAGAGAGATGCTTTGCACATGAATATTAGCTTAAATAATCCTACTGTTCACACTGCATTTTAAAGAAGTATTTCAAACATATGATGACGACTTTCATAGAGCTTTCTTTAAAATCCGTTTTCCTACTCCACAACATAAGGCTACATATGCACACGTTTTTATTTAGAGGTAAAATGTTACAGTCAGGTCCTGTGGCAGGATTAGCATACGATATTACAGAGTCCCTCTTAGTCTTACATTCTTTATTAGCAGTCATCTTTGGCTCTATTTCTCCTCTAATTGGAACATCATCTAGCCTTGGCAGTTGAACTATTCAATAGAACGGTTAAATTTTTCTGACGGCACTGAGCTGAATTGACCTGTTTTGACCTGTTTGTCACTGATCGTAACCTGACAGGCGCTAGCAGCCTGCAAGGATTATGGCTTTCTGAGCTGAGTCTGACGTTGTGCTCCTTCTTTTGCTGCAGCTCTTCGCACGAGGAGACTGGGGCCTCCCACACGCTGTACGGCCATGGCGTTTGCAAGTGGCCCGGCTGTGAAAGCATATGTGAAGATTTTGGACAGTTTTTGAAGTAGGTTTTCGCTATTCTTGGGGAAGGAGAAACCGCTTTCATGGGAATCTGGGCACACTGTTGCAAAATAAACAGTAACTAGAGGAAGAATGGAAAGATGATCCTAGATCACACTGAGTTTTCAGTTTGTTTCAACAAGTGGAGGGGGGGGGATCAGGCTAAAAAAAATGTCTATAGGTCATATTTGTCCTTTTATGAAAGCATTGTGACAACTATTTGGAAGGCTTTGAATCCATGGAAATATGAGCTTGCCATGATTGTGATTTTAATCACAGTGAGACAGGTGTGTAAGAGAGCGTTCTCTGGAAATCGCAATCCTTTCTTGAATTTT
Organism: Micromys minutus; assembly: GCF_963924665.1. Lineage (NCBI taxonomy): Eukaryota > Metazoa > Chordata > Mammalia > Rodentia > Muridae > Micromys > Micromys minutus. The sequence goes on from NC_137958.1 coordinate 39,539,621, forward strand.
TTTTCATAAAAATTTCATGTGAAATTTGAATCAGCATAAAATTTCCCTACGTGAAACAAAATAGACACAGCCTGTAGGTCTGTTTAAAGGGGCAGATTCTGTATATCCACTTCAGTAATGACATAATGGCATTTAATGACTGGGGTCAAAAATGGAAGTCGGTGGCGTGGAACACTTGTCACAGCAGCCACACCTCACTCATGTTGTCACCTTTGGCATTCATGGTGGTGTGTTTGGAAAGTAGATGATACAATTTCCCCATCATGAAACCGATCCTGTGCATCCTTTATACCTCCCTACAATATATTTTGTTTCAAGGCTTCTCGCAGGGCTCTCCTGCATAGGAGAACGTTCCCCTTTCACGGGTGATTTTCTGCTCACAGTATTGGTGCAGGGGAAATCTGAACAAGAGTGTGGCAGACAGGGCTTCTGAAGATGAGTGTCTTCCCAGGCTCAGCCTCTAGTGTTGTCATGGTGCAGCTAACAGGGTGAATGAACTGTTTCATGCTTCATCAACAATTAAGTTAATTAGCTCATTTGAAATTGCACTGCTTTGTTGCCAGGATGTTGGCAGAAACATCAAAAAGATGTGTTTACAAATGGCAGACCGACTGCAGAGTACGGAGCCGAAGTATCCCTAACAACGAGGCAAGCACTTGGTATCATAATACCTTAATAAATGATTACAGGAGGACTTCCATGAAGATATTTTTCATATAGTTTCAGACCAATTAAGAGAAAATTTGCTTCCCAGATCACAATGGCTCTTTAGAAATGGACATAATGAAAATTTACATGTCTGTTCCACCAAACCAACTGTGAGCTGCCATTTTTCTGGATGTGAAATTTATTATATTATTCTAAGCAGAGAGGGTATTTAAAAGATGTTAGGTAGCTTTGCTGAAGTTTCTACTACCAAAAAAAAGGCTAAAAAGATAGAGAAGTATAAATTATTTTAGCAATAATTCCATAATTTTTGTCTCAGTCATTATGGTACATTTGCTGTCAGTGAGATTCTTTCTCTAATTCTATGTCCCAGAAATGATAACTGAATTTATAAAACTACCTGCTAGTAGGTAATTTTCTTGCTCTAAATATTTTTTAAGTAAAATCTGGCTCATTTTCCTGAGGGAAAGTTCATTCCTCTCCTTCAGTATGGCTTCCTTTAAGACACGTGAGGACCATTTTTCATGCATCTCGGGTATTTAATTTATATCACTAGCTAGTGAATGAATACAGACTCTCTCATTTTATTCATGGTCTTTTCTCATGATCACAGTGTGTGTGTTTTGTTGTTTGTTTGTTTGTGTTTGTTTTTAATTGGAGGAATTGCATTTAAAAAGCATCTCCCTTCCACTGCATATCAACCCTAGGTTCAAAGACTGACAGTTTTCTATCCATCCATATCCTACTGATGACAGAGTAATGGGAGTAGTCTGCACAGTCTTCCTTCTACCGCATTTTAATATCATATGCTTTACATTTTCTAATTCAAAGACCCGTGAGAAGTTCTGTTCCTATTTAATGCCAATAGACTACGCTGAAATGAAAAATTAATTTGACATATTTCCTGAATCTGTAGTGAGGAATCTAAAAAGAAATAAAACATTTCGTTCCTTAAGTACTTTATTTATTCAAGAAAAAGTTGACTCAGCATCATATACATTTATGTCTCCCGGCACCAGATTATCATCCTCAGGAATTTAATTTTATCTATACACTAATTAACAAGTGGGGTATATTTTATATTGAATAGAAATGAAGACCAATGCAGAAATTGTGACAGCAGTAGAAGAAAACAAAGACATAAATCGAGGCTCAAGCTAACATTCTTCAGAAGAATTTTTTCAACTTCACAGGAAAGTGAGAATTGACAGAATTTAACTATTTTTTTTTCTGACCAGTAATTGAGGCTCTCACAAGATCACTAAGAGCACTTAGTACTACTTCTTCATTACTGTCTTCTAAATGTCAAAGTGTAATCACATCTGACAAAACTTTAGTGTAGTTTGACTGCAGAATTAATTACCATTCTGTTGCACCCAAGTCAGCTGGAATATAGATGTATTGGCTTTCAGAGCTTACGCCAAAAGGTTTAGAGTGGAGCATGCAGTGAGCAGACAAGTGATCCTGAACTTACCCACAGGGGTGCCAACATGGAGAGACACAGGGCCAGGACTGTCCAGTGCAAAAGCCAGGATGGGTAGCGTTAAAATTTCTGCACACCTATGAGCATTCTCAAGATTCATTAGCCAGTGGAAATGAATGAGTGGAGCCTGTGGCTCGTTGGTTCTTTAGGGCTTGATACTGCAGAAGGAGCAGCAGAAGAAGCAGTCGGAACCTCTTCGTTTATTTAGTGGAAATGTGTTTTCTTTCTCTTGCAGCTGGCTACCCTACAATGTATGTTCTTACCTGGTGTGCATTGTCTATTTTCTTTGTCTTTCGCTAGGCAGCAGGGCTACGAAATTATGACCTCAAGGAGGCATTCTTTGAACTTGTCAGACTGTTGTTTCTTTGGGTGACAGTGCCCATATCTTTCAAAACTAAGGCATCTCACGTAATCAGCTAAATGAATCGTGACAGCTAACATTTTGTATTTAAACTCCTGTCAATGCCTAAACATAAAAAGCTTGATGCAAAATAAATCAACTCCCAGTGATGTGCAAGGGAAACATTTTGTTCAAACGGTCTCTGAGACAATTGAATTTAAGCACATTCCCCCTTTTAGCTTATAAAATACTATAGCTTTAAATGAATTTGGAAAACAAATGTAGAGGTTAACATTGAATTGCTAATCTGCTGTGTGTATAGTTGAAGTATTCAGATGAATCCATAACCATAAAGGCTCTCATGGAAGGGAAGTGAGCATTAAACAAATAAATTGGAAAGATTCATACACACACACCCCTCTCATACTTTCTGTCTTCCTGAAATGTTTGCTTAATTGTTTTTAGTCTTTGGCTGATTGTTTATGGCCTGTTTGATTTTTTAGGGGTTTTTTGTTGTTTGTTTTTTTTTTTTTTTTTCTTTTCTGTGGTTCACACTACCTACCTAGCACACAGATTCGATGCAGTTCTGAAAGAACGTCAGTCGGCCACATCATTTATTCCATTTTGAAAACAAAAATCAATATAGCTATAAAGTGACCCATAAATTAGAAGTGGCTCCCACGATGTTTGCTCTGCGCTGCCTTTCTGAAGGCCCCCTTTGCATTTTTTTTTCTTCACCTCTCTGTTTGAACTGCAGTCTCCGTAAGAGGCTCATTAGGGGACATTAGGGACTGGAGCTAACCAGAATTCCAGAGCTTGCTTTGCTCTTATTAATGCATAGTAGAGTAGAATGCATTTAAATATTTCATAGGCATTCAGTAATTTGTGTGTAATCGCCTTGTTAGCAGACCAGTAGAAGTCGAACGGGCTTGTGAAATGCTGCTGGTGATTGTTGGGTAATTTACAGACCTTTGCCACTAGAAAGCATTACTGGTGGCTAGTATGAGGCTGTGAAATAAAACTAGCAATGAGTAAAACAAGAAAGTTAATAAAGGATTTCTAACAAGCATCTTCTGGGATAACAATCCCACTTGGTCCTTTATAAGGACTCATAATTTATGACACAGGCAATATATCAAATGCAGAAGATGGTATCATGGAGAATTCATATAAAAAGGGGTATTGGCAACATTAGTTTCAACTTCCTGCAAGGGACATGATTAAATGATTAATGAAATGTCCCTTTGCATATGCATTTTGAAACAGCAATTAGGCACTGACTACAAAAATCCACCGATCCTCTCATTTTTCAGTATTATCTCATCCCTGATTTATAAATCATAGAGAATTTTTGAACAGCAATATGTAGTACCTGAGATGGTTATAAAAACATAAAAGAGAATAATGTGAGCACAAAATAGTCATAAATACATAAATTCATAATTTAATGTTAATACTCAGCCTATTTATTTGGTCTTATTGATTTGTATTTATAGCTGACACTATTTCTGTACTTTGATTGGCATAATTAAGTAGGGGGAATGAATAGGTACCATTATTTTACATATCACTGGTAAACAATAGCAGGGAAAGAATAAGGGAGATGTGGCAGAGGTATGTATGTGTTTTTCAAGTTCTCAGTAATCCACTGGAGGCTGTTCTATAAATGATCATTGAAGGGCTGCAAGCTAGCCTATAATTACAGGAAAGAAAGTGGCAGCCGTGGCATTTCATAACTATGTGTCCTCGAAAAGTGCTTTGTGAGTTTGTCACCAATGATAATTTAGATAGAGGCTCATTACTGAACATCACAACACTTTAAAAACCTTTCGCCTTCATACAGGAGAATAAAGGACTATTTTAATGGCAAGGTTCTTTTGTGTTCTACTGAAAATTCAATCAAGACAAAACCTCATTGACTATTATTGTAGTCTCCAGTCTCTATTCTAATAAAAGCTGCAGAGATAAATTGAATAGGTCTCTAAGACCCAAGAATATAATGCAAACATATTGTACTTTTTTAAAAAGTTGTTTTAATATAAGATAATTATCACTAAGAAGTAAACAAGTATAAAAATTCTTTTTAAAAGATGGTTTCGTGCAAAAATACATGAGATACTGAATATACCTTTTCAGGTAAAATTGTATCATCTATTTATCTCCCAGATTCTATTTATATCCTAATCTTTATTTATAGCCTTTTAAAAATATGCACCTTTTAGGCTGATTGCAGGAAAAATTATGTGTGTTTTCCACAAGAGTTCCTGGTGGGGAAAAAAAAACTCACAAAAGTACAACCATACCAAACCATAGCAATGCAAGAAATTGTGCAAATTTTGTCAGGGTGATGCTTTTTTGATCCTTAAAATTTGGGGGACAACATATTGAAGAATGATTTTTAATGTCATCTTGTTTATTAGAAATTAGCAACATTTTACACCACTCAGTAGCCCTGGCATTTTATGACTTCTTCTCAGAGACCTTGGATGATTTTAGCTTTCATTCCGGCCAGGTTTTTAAGAGATCCTGCTGGAGCTCGGCCAGAGCAGACAGGAGCTGTGGGAAGGAACTCTTATGAGCTCTGGTCACACAACCCTAGCGTGACCTGATCTACCTCACTCTCTTCGTTCCCAGTTCATCTTCTACCAAGCCTGGCGAGGAAAGCAAAATAGGTGGAGGCTCTGTTGCTGTAGTCAGTGAGAAGGTGTAAAAACAAACTGGCCTAATTTATCAAAGTTGGAGTGGAAAGGAGCAAAAGGTTCTCATGGCTGAACCTAGATCTAATGAATAATCCACTTGTTTACAAGTTAGCTTGAGTCACTGGTACTTTAAGTCTTCATATTGTATTGCGAATACATCTGTCTAAGTGTTATTTTCTCCTTCATATGCATCAAAAAGCATAGGTAAAAAAGGAACACAATTGTTTCTTGAATTCAGCATGCTCAGAATTACAAAAAAAGCTTTAGAGGTATTTTAAATTTTATACAGACACACACATACACACACACACATATGTGAGTATATGAATTCACAATTATGTGTTGTTTTGAATAAATCTTTTCCCTTTCTGTGTCTCTTAAATTGCTGTCTTCATTTACCCATTGGTTAAGTAGACACACCAAAAGGAACTGAATTACCTGAAAAATACTTCTTAATTTGGGCAGTCACCAAATAAATAATGTATTATAAGTTAAATGCAAACATTTTTGGATATTAGCATGCTTATTGAAAGTGCTGCTGTATTTAATGTTTGGTACAGTAATATAACAAGTATTAGAGACATCTTCATTTTTTGGTACAGTAATATAACATGTATTGGAGACATCTTCATTTTTTGGTACAGTAATATAACATGTATTGGAGACATGTTCAGCCCTTGTGAATAATAATGTACACACATGTTAAGATTACAGGTTTGTCTTCCTTCACTGTGTTTATGTATGTCATATGAGTCTATGTACAAGAAACATGAATCTTATTCCTCTGAATTTTCAATATACTTTATGTATTAGTAACAGAAAACTACCATTAATTGTGGGCATGGACATTTCTATGGAAAACTCCCCTACCCTTGCATACTTCACACCACATCCAGGTGTGAGATATTTCTTACTAAAAACCAACATACAAACAACCTTTTTAATACAAATGAAGTAGAGAATTGCCTTTGTCTCTGTCTCTCTGTCCCTCTTTGTCTCTCTCTCTGTCTCTCTCCGTCTCTCTCTCTCTGTTTGTCTTTCTGTCTCTCTTTCACACACACTGTGTCTATCTCTGTCTCTGTTTCTCTCTGTCTCTCTCTCTGTGTGTGTGTCTTTCTGTCTCTCTGTAACACACAATCTGTCTCTCTTTCTGTCTCTGTCTCTGTCTCTCTCTCATACGCACATACACACACTAGCTTTTAGAAAGTAGAGGCTTAATGCATGGGAAATAATACATCATGACTTCTACTTGTACTCTGTCAGAGGATGGAGAAATGTTTTTGTAACAACAGAAGCTCAGAGACAATGATATTTTCTGCTACTTAAAGAGCCTTTTTGTATCACACAGCTAATTGTCACTAAACACTGAAGCACATTTGTCTTCTTTCTCTATGGCTTCCAGGCATTCAGCTTCCCCACTGCAGAGGAGTCTCCAAGTGCCCTGTAGAGGTGGTGCCTTTTCAGTCAGGCACCTATTGCTGGGCCAACATCACTTCTCATTCTTTTTTATGTCTTGTGTTTTATAGGCACCTTAACAATGAGCATGCATTGGATGACCGAAGCACTGCCCAGTGTCGAGTGCAAATGCAGGTCGTACAGCAATTAGAAATACAGGTTGGTCACATGCTCCGTGATGCGCACTCTCCCCAGAGATCTGGTGTGCCGCCCTGCGTACTGAGCAACTGGCTGGATCTTCCTATGTCATATTGTCTTGCTAACCCAATACTGGCTCAAAATGTGGAATTTAAGTAATTTTTAATGACAACAATTGATAATAGGGTAGATTTCTGTAAATTCTATATAAGTTGAACCCATATAAACTTCTGATCCTGTTGTATATATTCAGATATCCTCAAACTTCCTACTATAGATCTAGTACAGTAGACATAAATCCTCATAAGTTATGACAATGTTGTGCAGACAGTTTTTATACTAGCTAATCTGGATTCTCCTGTGCAACAAGATTGTACATCATAACAAAAGGGCCACTTTTTACAATAGGTGAGTGACCTGAAGAATAACTTGATATATGTGTATAAAGTACTCAGAGTTTAAGACCTACAATAATCAATTTGTCTTTGGCTAACAGTGCAAACAGAGTGCACACAGTGTTATACATACTGTAAAAATGCAATCAATGTATTTTTTTCAAACTTAAAAGTAAAACAGAGTTTTGCTAAAAATCAACAGAAATTGTAAGGCCTCAGAAAGCAATGTTAACACCCCAGATTTTCCTTTTGCTTGGGTTGGGCACTTCATTGGGGCTTCCTCTCCTGTGTCATCGCTACTTGTTTCTTTCTGCAAACTAACTTTTTGTTTTGTTTAATTAAACATTTAACTTGGCTTTTCTCCTCTTTTCTACACCTTACATTGTTTCCAAGCCTTCATGTTGTTTCTTTCCTCAGAGAAGGGAAAACCTTACAGAATTAAGTTACAAAATGACAAAGGATGTACAAAGGCACAGAAAGCTTTGGCTGCATAGATCTGTTTGCCATTGCTTAAATGCAGACTAAAACGGAAGTGGTCAGCTGATGATACGTCTGCACTGTTCTCTCTCTCTCTCTCTCTCTCTCTCTCTCTCTCTCTCTCTCTCTCTCTCTCTCTCTCTCTCTCTCTCTCTCTCTCTCTCTCTCTCTCTCTCTCTGTTGTGTCTGACTGATGGAAAAGTAAGGTCCGTCAGTTGTAATGAGACCCAGCGCAAGTGTAGATGCCGACTCGGTGACAGAGTTCAGCGTTTCACACTGCCTGGTCTCTGTCACTCTATTGAATTAGATTGATGATGGCAGATTGCAGGGGGCACTAACTGGACCTCGGTGGGAATGCATGAAGTCTGTAGACAATCCTGGCAGGCACTTCGCTTTGAGAACCCTTCACCCCTTCACAGCTGTCGGCACTAGTCCATTGCTAACAGTGTCCACAGGACTTTAAAGAGACACCATGGGCCTTCTAATTTATGGTTTCAGTAACTTGTTACTGTCGAAGCCACTGTGACCTCAATTCTCTTATTGACAAAAAGATGAAGTGTTATTTGTTTCCCTGACCTTTAACATAAGAAAAGCTACAAAAGTTTGCTCCTTCTCTAGCTCAAGTTGCGTTTCCTCCCAGCTAAGTTTCTCATCCCGGGCTTTTATATGCAGGAATCATTACTGGGAGACATGCTTGGTGATAAGATGTACCGCGGCAATAAAATAGCTGGATCAGTCATTTCTAAACCGCCTCTGATCTCACTCTTTCTTAACAGCTTTCTAAAGAACGCGAACGTCTTCAAGCGATGATGACCCACTTGCACATGCGACCCTCAGAGCCCAAACCATCTCCCAAACCTGTAAGTGCATATTGCTTTATAAACAGTAAATAGCTATCCCGATGTCACAGACTAAGAAAATGAGCCATTTAGGGACAGTTAGAAAACAATGACTGTGATGAAAAGCGCAGCAATAAAACGAAAGTAAAATGCAATCGCTTGTCAAATTGTATGTTTCTTCCAAAGTAATGCTATCTTTTACAAAATCCATCCAATCTACACTGTGGGTGATACTAAACAAGGTACACCCATCAGTGCGCAAATCACCATCTCCAGGCTGAAGCCGGGGGATAGCTTTCTGTGATAGGTTTACAGATATTAAAGGGAATCGGCCTTTGAGCACTCCCCCCACACACACACAAGAAGTCGGATCAGTACCAATCGAAAGTAGAAAGGTATGTGCTGGGCTCAGAAGACTTAGATCAATCACAAGAGACAGATGAATAGACTTTTTTTTTCTTATCAAATGTTTGGTCTAAAGTATCTTAGTGTTCTGTGGCCAGTTTTGTCTCATTTTGTTGATGGTTATTTCAGTCACGGTGCATTTCATACACGGGTATGTTTGGCTGCATAGTATATACCATCTGAACTTAACGAGCTTATCTCCAAAGGGTAATGATCTCTCATAGAAAACACAGTTTCTATAAAAGTACAGTTTCTCTTAAAAATGTGACACCTAAGCTTCACCTGATAGTGTAGTCAGATAGATAGACTATGAATAGACATAGAAAATGAATGTACTGTTCTCTCTCCTAGCTGATGTTTACACGCAACTTCAGTAATCAACAGAGAATCAACAGACTGATTTGTGACTTTAATGAAAGTTTGTGCTTTTTTTTTTTTTGCTAAGGTTCCCAGAGAGCCTAATGGTTAGGGATTGCCAGCTTCTTTCTCCCTGTACTACTTTGGCTATAAAAAGAATACTCAGTTTTGTAGTAGGGGAGGAAACAGAAAACCGAGTACATTGTCTGATTTTTCACTAGTGTCTCTGCATCTCTTGTTCATGAATACTTTTCCAAATGTGCATTTTTTGCAAAGATATTATATTTATTTAAAATCTGCTGAGGCATTTCTGCAAAGACATAGTAGCTTTTCCTTTGTACCATTTGGTGTAGGGCACCATAAACATATTTTTAATAGAAAGAAAGAGAAGGGTATCTTTGTGAATCTGACATGCATCATTCTAAAATATAGAATGCCTGCATTTTTAATTTTAAAAATAAACTTTTGGGAATCTTTTGATACAGCATTTATGACTTTCTTTTCAGTACGGATTTTTCCCCTCACAGCTTCTATAGTATAATGTCGATAATCACAAGACAGAATAATTGTCTCATAAATCCATCTGGAATCTGCAGCTTGTTCTTTTCCAATTAATTATTCAATCAGTAAATTTTTTAAAACTCCAGCAGCATGGTTACATCTACACTAATAAAGAATTTTCAGCCTATAATCCAAAACAGAACCTGAATGAATAATGTAATTGAAGTATTACATTACATAAACCACACATGAAAGAATTGCTAATTGCGTTTGATGGCGGGCAATTAATACAGAATCTTAGATGAGCGATTTAAAATGAGACCAGAGTTTAAAGTTCCCCTTGGAACTGGCGATATCTGAAGTGGGAATCTGCTCCTGGCCTCAAATTGGTTTGAAAGAAGAGTGGTCAATACTCACACCCCTCAAAAAGACCCTAAAATTTATACACTGTACAAAAGAAGCTTCAAAATTGATATGATAGTAGAGATTTATGGTTTCATGTGCAGTGGCTCAGTTGAGACGGCCCACACATTTGATAAATATTAATAGCATGAATTTATTACCAAGGAGAAATGAGCTCTGTTGGTTCATCACCGCACCCTTAACAGCTATCAGTACATGAACACAAGGTGCAACCGTACTGTCTATTATATGACCCCATTTACTCTCTGAATGGTACTTCATTAAATGGTACCTTTTGGCCATGCTATGGATGGATGAAAATCAAAGTTATCAAGGCTGCGAGTCCTGAATAATGAGTTTCACCCAACCTTGACTATATTCAGATGAGCTGGGCTACCTAAGTGCTCATCCTGGCTTTTACATGCTTCCCTTTAGTTAATAATAAATTCTATTTTATCGGTTTCTAAGTGCACGCCTACAAACACGGCATGCTCATTATTATAGGATGCAGAGTAAGTTATTGGAACGTTGTAAACACGAATGGTTCACATAGAAAAAAAAAGATGTACTTCCCCTGTTTTGATAACTTTTGATATGTTCAGTAAACGCAGGATCTTGTTGAGTATTCATCAGGAGAGATACTCCATCAGACTATGATTTGACATTTTTCTGGCTTTTACTTCTCCTGCTTTATGCTGGCTTACAATTTTTAAAGCAATGCTTGTGGCTTGGTGTCTATTATATGAGGGAGTTGTTCTGTTTCCCTTTTTAAAATGTGCAGAGAGGCAGCGTGGGTGATATGGTCTGAACATAATGCCAAGCAGACATTCTGTGTCATTGTAAAACCAAAACAACACATGTACACAGATGCACCTGGACCTTCCCCCATTCCTCAGCCACAGACAGATTCTGGCATATCATGGGGAAGCTTACAGCAGTGGCTTTGTAAATGTATTAAATGCAGCATTTAGTAGCATTATCTCAGCTTTTATTTATGTACGTAACAAAGAATTCCCAGCCCAGTCTGCTGGCTTAGAGTAGGAACAGAATAACAGTTTGTGGTTTATTGAGAACAGATGCACTTGGGGATGCCTTCAGGGTGCCAGTCGTTATTATTAAGACTGCTAACGTGCTTCTGCTGGCTGCTGCCCAAGAAAGAAGAACAATTAGCTGGCATATGTTAATTTTTGTTTCCCTAACAAATCTCTCTACTGACTAAATGTGTAAAACAAATCCACAAAGAAAGATCAATCAATGCTGTTCACATCATTTTCTCCCCATTAAAAAGAAAAAAAAAAAAAGGTTTATCTTAATAAGCGTATTTGGGATTTTTAAAAGGCAGGTGTTACAAAAATCATATAGGAAAGCTGCATGTTCACTGTTTAGCCACTCAGCAGCAAGTTTATGGAGAACCAGGGCAGAAAAATGAGTTTTCTTCCTTGGTTGTATAGATTACTATGTAAAATGAAGAAGGCTGTGTGTTAGCTCTGATAAATGCCATTTCAACATATAGGAGAAATCCTATGGGTTGGCCTGAATAGCAGTTTTGCTAATTGGATACTATTTATGACAAAGGATGTGTGATAAATATGGCAGAGGTGATATGAGTTTTTGATAATGAAGGGCAGGGCCTTTCTGAGGGGAATGCGAGGGGGGCACACTGTTAAGCAGCTTGCGGACATTCTCACCTTTTTTTCCCATTTTTTTTCCTACTCTGATACCCACTTTCCAGGGTACATCAGCATTAAGTGACACTGTAATCATAAATTGAAAATGATACTTCCAGAGGAATTGGCAAACTTGACATTTCATTATATTTGTTAACACACGCCACCAATGATTGTTAGTGAGGAAATTCCATTTCCCTCTCTCCATCTCCAATCAGATTTAATTTGAAAATTTTCAGCCTCCTCCGGCTAATTTGCAATTAAGACAATTTTGTTTGAATATGTAGTAATGTCATTACCATTCCACCAAATTAGCAAGGAGACTAAAGGTCAGCGTAAAATTTTCCAGCTGGCTGGAGCCTCTCAGCTGAGATTTGGGACCATGGGGGGGGGGGGGGGAATTCTGGCAGCCACAGAATAGCAAGTTCCTCTTACGTCCTATTGGTCCAAGCAACTGCGTTCTTCCTTGTTGCTGCTTCGATGGGGGTCTAGAACTGTTTAGCAACAGGGGCAGTCAATAACCAGCAAAAGACTTTCTATTTAAGGAAAGACACTTTGGCTCAAGTCTGGTAGAAGACAGAGTTAGGTAGTCCTGAGGACCACTGCAGTAGATTATTAGATAACCTCTAACAGCATTCTCTAATTAGAGTTCTTATGATACAATTTCATCCTGTAATTAGTTGAGATTGGCTGCTTCCTTTTGCGGCTTATTAGTGGCAACACAGCTGTAGAAGTGAATCCGCTCTCATTTGTCAAACCTTTTTAAGTCTTTTTCTCTTGTCTCTACTTTTTTCCCCCCTGCCCTTCTCGTGGGCCTTTGCAGCTAAATCTGGTATCTAGTGTCACCATGTCGAAGAACATGTTGGAGGCATCCCCACAGAGCTTACCTCAAACCCCTACCACACCAACGGCTCCAGTCACCCCGATTTCCCAGGGACCCTCAGTAATCACCCCAGCCAGTGTGCCCAATGTGGGAGCCATACGAAGGCGACATTCAGACAAATACAACATCCCTATGTCATCAGGTAGGACATGAATGCTCTAGAGATCTCTCACTTCGGGAGAGGAAAACTGCAGATGGAATGGTCACGAGCCATTCCAGAGCGCATGGAAACACAAGTCATGATTTATGGAGTGATAATTGTTTTATTCCGGGTAAACGCGAACGGAGGCGATTCCCTAAGCACCTCATGATGAATTGTTCTGAATGGTTGACGGGAAGGAGAGCTCTCCCCATTAGAGAAATTGAGAGATGCGTTGTCAGGATAGACCATATTATCACCTCAATTCAATGAGATCCTTTGATCTCTGAGGGAAGCCGAGAGCCATCCAACATCTGCAGGAAATGCTCTATGATAAGACCCATTGAAAAGGACGTGTACAGCGAGCATCATTGCGGTTGAGCCTCTGCGCAGATCTATCCGTCTTTAGCGAGTGCTACTTGGATGTGGTTGGACCAGGGCTCCTGATGCCTGCCTATCTATTTGCTTAAGAGCATCCCGAGCAGAAATGTCACGTGTTATAAAAAGTCATCTTCTCTCATGTCTTCCCCTTTTGCCCCCTCTCCCATTCCAGCAGCCCACCTTGGGGCATCTGGATAATAACAGTCACGCCCTGTAACTGGATCCCAGAGCCCTCTTCTTATAAAAAGTGGAGTTACTTACAACGTAGGGCTTAGGAGGGGCTAGGTCCTCCTTTGTTAGCTGGGCACAGATGCAGATGTCAAGAGTTGATCCTGTTCTACATTAAGAAGTATTAGAGGAGAAAAGTAAAGGTTATGGCAAGGGGCAAAAGTCCATGTAAGGACATGCCTAAACCACCCGCTTAAAAGAGGACCTGGCTGGTAGGGGGAACAAAATCCTCACACCAGCTGGTCCCCACTGCTCCTGAAGTACTGGGAACATGTAGGGGACGCCTCATTTGCACTTTGCGTCAGAAATGGCCTCTTTTATGTAATTCACTTCCACTGGCACGCTCTGCGCTTTCATGGCCAGTGGTTTCTCGCCAAATCACTTTACCAATACTAAGGAAAAGTATGAACAAAAAAAAAAAAAAATTTGATCCCGTTTCCCTTTGTTATCGGCAGAATTAACAGGTCTTCTTTCTGCTTCTTTATTTTTCTTATAGAGATCGCCCCAAACTACGAATTTTATAAAAACGCAGATGTTAGACCTCCCTTTACTTATGCAACTCTCATAAGGCAGGTAAGTAGGGGGAAAA
>NC_137958.1:39558664-39578664 GCF_963924665.1 Micromys minutus
GCAATGGGAACAGCAGTCCGGGCTGCTCACCTCAGCCACACATGTAAGTGTGCTTAACAAATTCCCAAAAGGGATGAAAATATATTATGCTTCTGATTTTGATTGCCCTCCCCCTTCGAGTTTATTGTGAAGTTTAAGTAAAAACAAAGAAGCTTAAGTGGAATTGGATTATACTATGTCCATAATAAGTGAAGTATATCAAAATTGTTGTTAATACATCTTGGAGATTGTCCCAAGTGTCATATAGCAAATGTTAGTAGCATTCTACAAACTCTAATATTACAGAAGTCCTGCTGGGCACTGAGTACTATCTCAAATGAATCGCCATCTTGTAAGGCATTATCACGGTTTGGTTTGTATGGTGTAATAAAAATATTGATGATAGGGTAAGTTGTCAAAAGTTTTACTACTGTTACAGAACTCTAAACCATTTATGGACTGCAGTCAAGACATTGCCCATTTTTATAAACCATAAAATGCAAAGTTTAACTGTTAACCACAGTTTACATAGAAGCCGGGAAAGTGTAACTCTTTGCCTGTCTTATAAATCAGTGTAATTACATATTCAAGTTTAATTACTGGTGTGTCTGTATTGGCAAGGTTTATATGTTATATTTTATGCAAGACTACGATTCCTATTAATATTTAGCAGCTAACTATATCATTAATTACTCTAAAATCTTTCCCCTACCATCCTTTTAATGGAGCTCAGAGAGTGGGAGTATTAAAAATTGATGTATTGTGGATTTCAGAAAAGTCTATGACACTTCTAAAATGCTTGGTTCTATTCAGTTGTGTCAGGCATATCAGTTTCTTGTTTACTGAAAAATACTGACCCTGGGAGAAATGAGAATTTCGGGAGAAATCACTGTAGCTATGTGATGAAGCCCATGTGCTTCTCAGCAGTTAGGATGACATCCAGAGGCTACAACTGTTCTTCTCATAGTTTGGGAACTGCTGAACTTCACATTCCAATACAAGCTTACTCCTTGTCTTCTTTTCTGCATTTTATTCTTTGTGATGCTATTTGATCTTTGGTTTTGCTTCTGAGACAGTACCTCATATTGTAACACAGACTGAAGACTCTAGTAATCCTCCTGCCTCAGCCTCCAATATGCTGCTGGAAGTAAAAACGCACTGGACTCATTCTCCCCCTCACTGGGAGTTTAGTCAAAGGCCTGAGAGATAGATAACCCGCTACCCGCCCACTTTTATTTGACCTCCCACGAGTTACCACTCTGTTGATTTTTAAAACACCTTCCCCTGTTTGACAAACGACCATCTTTGAGGTCATAGGTCTCATCGATGTATGGTACTTTCAGTATGTCATCTTTGCGAAAACACACTGCAGTCATTAACGTGTTTCTTCTGATTCCAAGCCATTGCTTTTCCAGTACTGAGAAATCTGTCTTTTGGAAGTGCCTTTAGTTGTATTAAATAATACAAAAGAAGTGATAAAAACTCCAAGTAGAAAGAACATAAATATATGCTCTTGAGACTAGCCGAACCCTAAGCGAGGAAAAACGGCAATCAGACAGGTTTTACATCCGCCCCATCACCCAGTCAGCCAGAGTGGAAGCTGGAGGCTGTTCCTTTCAGTTGCTCTCACTGTGCTAATTAATGCTTGCTCCCTAAGCAAATGCTAAAAGAGCTCATCCTTAAGCACCCAACAAGAGTTCGATCCTGGTTTGCTCCATTTATAAAGGGAATCCATATGAAGGACATTCATCAAAGCAGTATGTGACCTGTGGATTCGCCTTCTCTTGCTCTTATGCAGGGCATGGAAACCAGTGCAAACCATGTGCAGGAAGACGCTGAAGGAAGTCCTTTTCACAAGTTTAATTGTCCAGGGCTGAGATTAGTAAAATAAGAAATTCACGACCTAATAAAATAGTTTATTAAACATTGTATTTTGGAACCTGAAATGATAATTGTACTAAATAATAGCTTCGTTAGGCTCGCAGTATTTTTCGCTTGACGGTTGTTAGTTCTGATCATTCCGTTTATTGTTAATTTAAAGTTTATTAATGAAATATCTAAAAGAAATGGTGGTATGCAAAAACCAATATTAAGATAAATTTAGTGTCTGGTGTAGTACGATTATAATGCATATAAAAAACCATTTAGTTGATGCATTGTGCATGTTATACTGATATGAAGCATTACACGCACACACACACACACACACACACACACACACACACAAGTACCTGTATTTATTTTCCATAGATGAAAGAAAAGCCTCCTTTTCTTTGTAGAAAATAGATTTTAGAAAAATTAGAAATGGGAAGAACACCATGTCGTGGGCCTTCCTGAGTAATATAAATGAAAATCAAGTTTGTAATTATCCTGCGAGATATCGAGTCAACGCTGATACTTCTCATCTCTTTGTGCTGCTCCATTAACTTCTTGTAGATTGTTCAGATATTAGGAGATATCACCTCAGTATTCTGCATCCTCAGCTTTACACTCCTGAGATGCTTATTTGTAAGGAATTGTAAGCATCATGTGTTTATCATGAAGCAAAGCAAAATGAAATTGTTGGCATGGATCTATCAATTACAATTTGTTTGCTTCTAACTGAATACAATTCAGAAAACTTGTGGATTGAATAGAAATGAATGTCCTATCTTATGAAACATGTATATAGTATTTTTCTGGTCTTATGTGAATCCATGGTACAAGTTGCTTTCAATAGGTTAGTTTTGTCAATATTTATATAAAAGAAAGACAGTGCAGCCCAAATATGTCAGACTGTAAGTGGTCCAGCACCACATTCAGCATTAAGTGCCCAATGGGAGTGGACAGGTTTTCCTTCCTTGGTTTCTATTTCTTCCTATTTTTTCTATAATGCCTACTATATAAGACTTGTGCACATAAACTGAGAGCCTGGAACAGAATAATGCTTCGGTTGCTATATACTTACCTAGGTACTGATTGATAGGACCTCAGATTAAGATGGTAGTATCTCTGTGCCATCTTAATAATAAGTGAGAATAAAATCAATGCAAAACACATTTTTCCATTTGAACACCTTCTGTCCATTCAAAAATTTATATAAATAGCCAAAACTATCTTTTTATCCTTTAATCCTTCCCCTTTTAATCCAGGAATTAAGCAACACATTGAAAATGAGACAGTGTGGCAGAGGAATTTACTCAGACTCAGTGAAGCAAGGATTAGAAGCATAAGAAAATAATAACAAATTTTTTTCAGATTTTAACATAATTTTTATATAAAACTATATGAATATATTTTTTAGTCAGTACTTGATTTTTTTCAAGGTTTGGATGTATGCCTTGTGCTTTCTCTGCACTTGGTCTCAATATTGGAGGTGATTTTTGTGACAATAAAAAAATTAAGTTTAGTATTCAAAAAAAAAAGAAAATAATAACAAGTTGTTGGCAGTGAATAACTCTAACAAAGAGAACAATAACAAACCAGAATTAGTAAGTCATGTGCCTTAAAACAGAGAGAATTGGGTTAGGCGGGAATTTAGGACACATAAGTAAATACAGACTTTAGAAAAGGTGAAGATGAGACCAGACTCCTGAGTGAGGAAACACCTGGGACCTGTTCATCAGTGTGGAGCTTGTTCAAGGTCATGGGTGTGGATTTGGGACAGTCAATATTCTGCTTTAAGAGGCAAGCTCCCCTAAATCATACCACATGTACTTTGTCTTAACTGCAAAAATGTTCGGATGTTTTTTAGTTAGGATACCTGGATACAGAGGATTAATTTTTGTCAGCTGTAAGTATCTATAGTATCTACTTTAAGGTGTAGAAAATGATTAATCCATCTGATAAATGCTTACTAAGAAGAAACCGGGAAAAACTCATGGCTACAGTATAATCAGTGCAAAGTAGAAGGCAGGGTAGGAAGGGAAAGTGATGACTTCATAATTTGGTTGTGGAGTCTAAGAAATTAAATGCCCTCAGGTTCTGTGAGGGTGATAAAAACAACACAAATGCTTGGTTTATTTAGATTTTTATTCAGTTCCATGATAGTGATGTGGTTGAATGTGGATGTGAACTTACGGATGGTAGAGAGATGCATTGTTAGAACAAAAGGATGGTTAGAGATGCCAAGTGTCCCCAAATATTCCACAGGGCACTGCTAACAGTCAACTGCCAGGCATAAGCAGATAGAGAGGCCATTGGCCACTCATAACTGAAAACTCACATGGCTGGTTGGCTTTATCTCCTGCAGCTTCTGTGGCTTCTATCCCTGCTCTTCCTGTTCTGCCTGTGTCTTCCCTCACAACTCTAAATATCCCGCCCTGTCCTTCGCCATTGGTCACTGGTGTCTTTATTGGTGCATCAAGAACCAACTGAGGAACAAGACCTTAACATCAGAACCAACCCCTACCCTTCTAACTGTCCTTCCATTACAAAATTTTATTTTTGTAAAGGAAAGCTCCCTCCCTCTCCCCCCCAAAAATCATTTAGTTTATTTGAAACTTTTTGTCTGCTCATTCTTTGCCTTGTACTGGATTTTTCTTACATAGATCTACCTCTCCTTATCATAATAATCCTATTGCCCAAGAGGCTTTCTCCTGATTAATTTTTGTACCAGAGTCAAACTTCATCTTCTTGCTTTCAAAAGCTTCCTTATACCATGATTTGAACTATCAGTGTGGCATCTGGGTGCGCTGGGGGCATGCACACTCATTCTGCAAATATCTCCACGTTTGTTTGCTTGTTTGTTTTTATCTGGAGCTAAGGACTGAACCCGGGGCCTTTCTCTTGCTTGGCAAGTGCTCTGCCATTGAGCTAAATCCTCAAACCCAGATATCTCCTCAAGTTAACACCAAGTTTCTTAATAATGTATTGTATATTTTGGACATTATGGCCAGTTAATTGGAAACAGTATAGCTTTACAAAGCAATACCTTTAGCAATAACATCCAAGATTTGGCTAGTCGCTACAGAAGGGAAACCAGACATTTAAACCAATCAGTAGCTCTACTATTCCTCTTTATGTGTACCAAGCAGTTGCAGATCTAAACTCAGAGTGTCACACTTGTAAACCTAACACCTCAGCAACTGAATTGTCTCCTCAACCCTTCAGTTAGATTGATACTGTGTTTATGCAGATGTAATTTAAACTTACCATCTTCTCATACTTGTTAAATATGAAAGAAGAAAATATTTGGATCAGAATTGAAAGGTGAACCCATACCGATAAAATTAATTCCAAGCCCCCCCCCCATTTTTTTCAGTCTGTGGTACACATTTGTGCTTACTGATGAAATCACAATAATTAGCGCAGCCCCTGTGTTTCTTCTCTAGTGTGCCATTTTCGCTCCCCATTCTCAGCGAGTTGGCTCAGATTGGCCTTCTCTTGTGTAATCTTAAATGAGATCCTCAATTTTATATTTTCCAACCCTATACCAAAAGTTCAAAGTGAATATTCTTCCTAAAGCTGGCTTGGTATTGAGGCATAATTTGCCATTTTTCATGGGGCTCTCTTTTGAATTAGTTTCCCATTGGTGAATTTGTTACATGTTATTTCTGAAAACCCCCACTTTCTTGACATTTAAAAGTTCTTCCTGCTAAATATTTGACCATCATTTTCCTTCTCTTGTTGTCAGCGAGCTAATGATATACTATGCAGAACACTAGTAAGCTACATTATAAAATGTATTGTTTGTATCTTTAGAAGGCAAACCTTGGGGGTAAAGAAACATGTGTTGTACAAAAGGAGTATGTGTTTGTGGAAGGTTACAATGAGGTCATATTTACCTCTGTAACTAGTATGTATTTTATATACTACCAAACTTCCTGAAGCACACATATCTTTCCCATCTTGGCAGCATCTTTGGCTCCTGGAAAGCTTCAAGAAGTTGTGAAAGCACACCAATGTATTACATGGTAGCTTCAGTTTGTCTCAAAGATAGTAAAAGGGTTCACCCAGCCTCCATTTTCTAATGTGCTGTTGAGTCTCTCTACACTGTGAGTCATCAGGAAACATGATGACTCTAATATGTAACATTTCCTTTGTTCCTCCTGCACATGCTTATGCCTTTCCTTAAACATTAAATTATTAAATTACCACCTGGAGGTACATGTTAGTTCTACAGTTCCTACTCCTTTCGTTGATGACATTTTATATAAAACTGCCACAGTGTTAGATTGATCTCTCTCTCTGTCTGTCTCTCTGTCTCTCTCTGTCTTTCTCTCTGTCTCTCTCTCTCCCTCTCTTTCTCCCTCCCTCCTCCCCTCCCTCCCCCCTTCCTCCCTCTCTTTCTTTCTCTCTCTCTGGACAAAAGTATTTGAAAGTGGTGTGCCTCTTCGTTTGAGGAAATCAGTTAAAAGTGACTGTTACTCTGAGCCAGAGGAGTGCTCTCTCATTGTTTTCAGTCCTGTGAAAGCAGTATTATTTTCTGCTGTTTGGGACCTTTGTGTTACATTACAACGTTCTGAACTACAAGGTCCTCCTTGGCTTTCCTCGTGTTGTCACAGATTTTCTCATTAGCACCATTCCCGTCATCTTTAATTTTTGTCCCCTAACCTTTCCTGGCTTCTTGTAATTTTTCGTTCTGATTTAATTCCATTTGTATTTAATGTCTAAACTTTTTCATTAACTTTGCTAGTTAGCCGTGAGATCTCCCTTCCAAAATGATTGTACAGCATTCGTGATGATAGCAGCTCTTTATCATCTCATTTCCTTTGTCAAGGGCTGCAAGTATGGATCAGTAGCTCCTGTTCTGTTTGACATTATTTCAGGCCCTGTATGTGGTACTTACGGCTCATTCTAGTTCCTCTTAATAAAAAGATTCTACCAGAGGTCCAGTATCTTCTGCTAAGATGTGTGATATCCCCAGCGTGCCAATTGTGGAAATTTGTGGGTTCCTATAGGGTTTTGAAGGTTTTTATAGAACTTTACAGATGCGATCTGACATCCATGGTGTGAAATCCCACAATTTAGGCAAAGTGTGTCAGACAACTTTCACTGACAGTCCTGTAGCTTACGGATTCTGTTTCATATCTAAAGAAGATATTTGTTAGAAGATACGTCTCCTTTTTCTCTGTTTGGAGAGCCATAGAATTTCTCTGTCTCTAAGGGTCAAAGAATCCTCCTCTAAATGGTTAAAGAACAAATATTGCTTGGATAGTATCTTTTTTTTATATTTCTGGACAACAGAAAAGAGTAAAGAATCTAACTATTCGTGCTATCCAAAATTTTAAATTTTACCTTTGACAAAAGAATTAGGAAGGGGAAATATTCGACTCCTTTGAAACATTAAAATTTACCATTTCTGCAAATGAGTAATAATATTTCAACGTGAATAAAATTAGTTGAAAGCACAAGGATACTGAGATACTGAATTCCATAAGCAGTAGCTACTATTAGGTTAGAATTACTTAATAGGCAGGAGAGAGAGAGAGAGAGAGAGAGAGAGAGAGAGGGAGGGAGGGAGGGAGGGAGGGAGGGAGGGAGGGAGGGAGGGAGGGAGGGAGGGAGGGAGGAGAGGCATAAATATAACATTTAAGCTACAATTAATCAAACAATTTAACATCACTAGTGAAGATGAATGCTTCTTAGATTGATCTTCAGCACTGGAGTAACAATTCAACCTTTAAAAAGACAAACAGAATAAGTCGCTAAGGGTTACCTGTATTTTTTTCTCTTCTTGCTCATAAGTTTATATTGCAAAATAAAAGCCATAATCCTTTTGATAATTAACAAATCAGAGAAATAGAAGATGCACTAGGTTCACAAGAAAAGACCAAGGTTGTTTTTATTGTCTATTCCATTCTCATGTTTTGTGCACTGTATAATGATTCATGGTCAGGAGACAACTGAAACATGGGATGATTCATTGATTTAGTCAGAGCAAGGGCTTAGGTCCACCAGAGCAGCTAGTCTCAAAGAAAGATAGACCTAACACGAACCATGTGGAGTCCGGCTAGCAATCAGTGCCTACAAAGATATCCTAGGTGCCAACTTTACTAAGAGCTGAGTGAAAGGGAGAACATTTTTGCTTGGGCAGACCAACAGTGAGAAAAATATGCAACAGTCAGGGCAAACAAATGATCCACCTACTAGTTCATCAGTCAGAACACTAAGATCAACTATAAGACTGTGAGATTGAGATTTTTAAGAAGTCAGAATCCAAGAAGTCCAGTTAAGTTAAACATAAACTGCTACATGTGTCCAATAAACCATGTGTCCTGCTGTTGCAGACTGAAGTTCAGTCCAAAGAATAAGACTAAACAGATTTTGGAGAGGTGGCTTCAGCAGAGTTGAGACAACAGCAAGGCAGCACTAGATGGCAAGTGTTAGGGTCTGAGCTATGCTTTATTTCTCTTGATGACAATTGAGAAATGGCAGAGTTTTTAGACTTACAGCTGAAAGTCTGTGAAAACCATATATGTAAGGGAAACAGAATGTATAAGTACCTGTGTATGTCCATGGGCATTAACTCAATTCAGAGATTGGGTGTAATTATTTGTTAATTATCAATGATTAATATAATTTTATATTTGTTTGAAATCTGTAGACAAAATTGTATCCATTATTGTGACTAACTAAGTTTAATGAATTCAACTATCTAGTAAATCTTTTATTCTGGTGAGTATATTTTCTTAATGGATGTCACAGAAAAGCTATTTAAATTTCTTGGCAGCAAGCCTCAGAAGAATGCAAAATTCCGTTTCTCTAAACAGTGTTTCATAAATTCGAATACATTTCAATATGTTGCTTCAGGTAAAATCAGATAGTTTTAGGGAGATTTTGAGACATATGCTTGTGATTGGAAATTTCTGTTTTATATCTGTAATATATCTTTAAGCCCCTTTACTTTGTTGTTGTTTATTTCTTAGAATGTCTGTTGACTGTAACAGAATCTGTGGACACATATTGAGGTCAGGTTTATTGGTGATATAAACTAGAATTATAAACCACATCATTAATAATTGAAATATGTCTTAGAGGGGAAACATAATGATTATCTGAAAAATAACAGTATTTCACAATTAAATACTACAATGCCTACATTGTTAAGAGAAAAAAGTAGTTTATTAAATATGCTAGGATTAAAATTAGATCCCAGCTTTTAATTTAAAAATAAAGTTTACTTGTTTATGGTTAGCAGATGTTGAGAGTTAGTAAGCTAGTTAGAGTTCTAATCATATCCTGAAAAAGGTGATATTTGTATGGCATATAAGGGATGGAGAAAAACTGGTTCATGCCAACTTTAGGTCACTTCTTCTTGGTCACCCATTTTTTTTTCAAGAAGGAATATTTTCAACTTCATCAATAGGAAAGAAGACAAAGTTTTCTTTCTCTAGGACTGGTATATTTTGGCCTAGAGGAAGTGGTTATATGCAATTTAGTCACATCACAATAATGATTACTCTAATCAACACAAGAAATGTTAATATTGGGTAGAATTTTAATCTATAAAAATAATAAACAGCAAAAATGAAATATATTAATGAAGATTTGAGAATTTTATTTTTGGTTGTTGTACCAATTCATCCATCTGCATTGAAAAATTAAATTTATACTACAATAGTTTACTTGTTACTGACAAAAACTGGATTATCCTTTGAAAGGAAAAAATTCTTACATAGAATGGCCTAAATATCCTATGGCTAGAAACATAAGTTTTCTGAAGTCAACCTGAACAGCTCTCCTTTCATAAGAATTAATCAAGTGATTTTTCTCTCTTTTGTAAAGGAGTAAATATTTTACTTGAATTTTAGTTTTATTTAATCAGCGTATTTCTATAATATAGTAGGTAAGTTCTATTTCCTCAACAAGAGAGCAACAATTTTCTAAAAAGACATTTTTATTTCAAGCAGACTATATAATTGGAGAGAACTAAACTTGCAGGTTTTATATATTTACAATCAATTCAATAGAAACTATCTAGCATAAAGATCCATATAAACAATGGGTCTCATGAAATTAAATCTATCTTAAAGAAGTCTGTATTTGTATTTTAGAATGTTATATATTTGAAACATTTACATTGAAAGTAAGAGTGTTTTGTCATTGGCAAATAGAAATACTTGGAACAAAATGTATTTAAACAAATATGAAATAGACAGATTACAAATTGTATACACTGCTTAGTTTAGTAGCCTAAGTATCAAATGGTTATTCATATCCATTTTACAGCCTGTACTATACTGAATAATGAATGTAGATATTTAAGAGAAACTCCCATCTTGCTCCTGGGTTTTCTGTGAACTGAAAGTTTGTGATATTATTCTATGAAAAAAGCAGAACCTATGGAATCAATGTACATTATGTGACTGTAGTGAATCTATTCTCATATTTTTAAATATTATTCACTAGTTAGGACACAACTGTAAAAAAAGGTTAGAGATAAGTTGTATGACTGTGAACATTTTCTTTTGGAGATTTATATCCCACTTGGGGGGAAGGAATTCAAGTTACATTTAGTACAAATGAAGGTGTAATGTGGCTTCAGACTATACTTTAACTATTATCTGAGATGTAATGTTTTATTGTGACAGTACACAGTTACGGGACAGGAGCATGTTGTACCTTGCTTTTAAGAGCTATATGTTAAATTTATTTGAACTGTTCTTAAATAACTAGAGCATATGAGTAAAGGTTATAAAGAAATATCCTTACAATGAGCATATAAAAGCACATACGAATTTGTAGTCTTTTGTAACATTTAGTCTTGTACATCATCTATCTAATTTTTTACTGAGATCTTCTGTATCATAGATATGGGTTGTAAGTTGTATTTTCTTCACCTTATTTTTCTTTATAATATTTGTTGACATATATCATGCATTTTTAAGTCTTCACATTTCCTCACAAGATTCATATGGCATATACTCATATACATTCACGAGACAGACTGATGGTTTATTGATTGATTGATTGATTAATTGATTGAAGTGATTGTGTGTGTTACTGGGGATTGAGTTTACATACTCAGGAGCAAGCTTTACTCCACTGAGTTCTCATACCAGGCTTCATAGTTTAATCACGTTCCCATTGTATCACACCATGTGAGTCTCTCACATACCAAGACAACATACAATTACTTTAATCATGATAATACTGAATCACCCAAGTCATATTGAATACTTGATAATACTGACATCACCCGAAATGAGAAAGCACTACTAAGTTTCTAGTCTGTCCTACATTTACTTAGATGCCTTTGGAATATTTTAGTTTAAGAAATTTTACTCATAGGCCTTTTCCATTCAAATGAAAACCAGGAAGAATTTATAGGACCATTAACTTAGTCTTGAACAAGGGTAGAGTGAATAAAATTTACATATCTCTAGGGATTAGGCTATGTGACCACAATCTAAAAAGATAAACTTCCCTCTTGTAATGTGACTCTGCTTTAGGGTGCAGGCAAATATTAACATTTCTCCCACCTTCATTGATGCCTTGGGTCCTTATAATTTTCACAACAAAAGAAGCAACACATTCCTTTAGGCAACAAGTTGGTGTATTAATGTAACTCATCCTCTGTGGTTTGGAAATATGCACTTATGGAGGGTGACTATAAAATTGAGTGATTAACTAGAATACAAAAAAATCAACTGCTAGTTTGTGGATTCCTCAAAAAGACAAGCTGATTTGTTTGGTTTTTTTTTTTTTTTTTTTAAATAAGCACAAATGAACACTTACTACTAAAACACAATGATCTGAGTGCCTCTACCCCCTGAATATATAGGTCATTAAAGACATTAAAAAAAAAAAAAAAAGCATGGGGAAAGCTTTTGTGTATGCAGAGGGTTAAATTTTTAGGTTAGCATAAAAATCAACTTTTAGATTGAGTTTCCTGGAATCTATTGGTACATGATTGTCATTTGCCTACATAAATCACAATTGTAAACACTCAGTTTAGTTTTAGGCTAATGAATGCAAAGATTGGAGCAGTGAGCAGTGACTCAGCCATTGGTCATTCTGAGCATTCCTGGTCACCAGTATTGGCAGGGCCACCCAGAGTGACATGGGTAGAAAAGATTGGCAAGAAGTTGGTTATCTCTGAAATTATGATAAAGATACAGTTTTTGTTTTTTAAAATATGGAGAGAAGACACTCAAGACTATAGGCTGCATACTTCTACTGGATATTTTCTGTATTTACATTTCAGATGTTATCCCCTTTCCCCTCACTCCCATCCCCCCATCCTCTTCCATTTGTTTTCCCTCTTCCCATGAAGGCGGTCCCTCTCCCAACCACCCTCTTCACCTCAGTGCCTTGGCATTCTCCTCTACTGGGAAAACAAGCCTTCACTGGGCAAAAGACCTCTTCTCCCAGTGATGGCAGACAATACTATCCTCTGCTACATATGCAACTGGAGTCGTGGGTCTCTCCATGTGTACTCATTGGTTGGTGTTTTATTCCCTGGGAGCTCCGGAAGGTTTAGTTGGTTTATAATTTTGTTCTTCCCGTGGTTTGCAAATTCTTCCAGCTCCTTCACACCTTTCTCTAGCTCCTTCATTGGGGTCCCCATGAATCCGATGGCTTCTCAACTGTATCTGTATGACTCTGGCAGAGCCTCTGAGGAGGCATGCATATCTGGCTTCTGCCAGTAAGTACTTCTTTGCATCAGCAACAGTGCTTGAGTTTGATGGTTGCATATGGGTGGTTCCCCAGGAACTTACATTCTGGACAAAGACTATCAATGATGATAATGGACTGGAATTGATTTGGAAAAGCTTTGGCCATAAAAAGTGGTAACTATATGACTAGAGAGATCTGTTTAAAGTAATTTGACTATTTCACAATCTATTGTATGTGTATGTGTATGTGTGTGTGTGTATGTGTGTGTGTGTGTGTGTAATTATGGCATAAACATGGAGTTTTATTTTTAATATATCCCTTACATAGTAAATGTACTTAAAGTTTAATTTTTAAAATGCAAACACTTGTTTTCTTTTTTTGCTACTCTGCTATAGAAGCCTGATTGTTTTTTACTTGAGAGGACAGAATTGAATGCCCTTTTCTTAAAGCATTTGTTTGAAAGTCTTTTTTCTTAAAATGGCATAAGAACACAGATGGAAAATTAGATATAAGTGATGTTTCCAGAGAGCATGAGTCAATATTATTGTGGTTGTTGTCACTAGCATTAGAGTCACTGAAACTAGTGGTAATTTTCACCCTCATTATCTGTCATCTTCTCTAGTAAAACTGAAGCCTTTTGAGGTCACCCCCACACACAGCTTCTTGAGCATTAAAAATTGTATGTGTGTTTATATGTTTGTGCACATGTGTGTGTATTGTATGTGTGTATGTATGTATATATATATGTGTGTGTACATAAGCATATATAAAATATTCATGTATATATGCATATAGTTGTAATTCATCAGCATTACATTTGATTATGAGCTTTTCCTCTGCCCATGACAGAGTGCAGAAGAAGGCCTTCCACATACATATAAATTGGTTCTTCCCCACCATTTTTAGTTCCCTATTTGCTCTGGTTCTCAGCACCTTATCACACTGACCTAGAAAGCTCTGAACTGGCAGGCCTCTTCGCACTGTTCTCCAGTCTGTTTATTCAGTGGAAAACAATCCTAAAGCCTCAGCCTTTTCATTCCTCTACTCCCTAATCATCAATAGCTTCCCTGAAAGCACAGAAATATCCATATTCTGTGATGCAGCTGAAGGCTCTTCACCATCTGGCCTTGTTCTAATTTTCTAGCTTTTTAATTATTATATTAGCAGCTGCCCCATAATGTTGATAATTTATGTAAGGCCCCCTCTCCCTATTTTTTTCATTTTCACTCCATCCTTTCTCTTTTCTCCCTGTAACCATTTTCTAATACTTGAAAGTGAAGTAGCCATAGTCTACGTTCTCAGACTCTCTTTTCACTTCCTGAGCACCTTCTCCCTTGTGGACATCATTGTGTTTCTTGCACCGTATTAGATTGTGCAGGTTTTATTTCCTTTAAGAAATGGGCGATTTTAAACACTGGGCATGGAAAGATGGCTCAGAATTCAAAAGCACCTGTTCTTTCAGAAGACCCGAGTTCAGTTCCCAGCACTGAAATGGTGGGTCATGGCCATCCATTATGCTAATCTCCAGGATTCCAAGACCCTCTACTAAAATCTCTGAGGACCAGACACTCATGCAGTGTACATAAATACCTTTGGGCAGAAAACCCATACACCTAGAATAATATAAATAAATCTAAAAGCACAAAATGTTTTAAATGAATTTATGAGGGAAAACATCACTGTTCCTGTCTCTCAAATGCTTGTTTCTCTCTCTCTCTCTCTCTCTCTCTCTCTCTCTCTCTCTCTCTCTCTCTCTCTCTCTCTCTCTCTCTCTCTCTCTCCAATTTATAACAACAGTTAACTTTTACCTGCCTAGAGATACTGGGAAGTTTTATTTTCTGACTTAGTTCTGAAAGAGTAGAAGATTTTATACCTTTCCGACATGAACTGAGTCTCCCCATCCAAGTATTTAAAGAAGTTTCAAACATTTGTGATCCCACGTTCAAATTACACCAGCTGTGAGGTATCATGCTTTTTCAAGCAGAAAAATCAAATTGAGTTCTGATGGTAACTGCAAAGTAGTGAACTAAAACTGAGTAATACAACGAAGTCTCTCCCTCATGGACAGAATAATTTTAAAGCATTCATAATAAAGTACCATTGAAGAAGTATCCATTATTAACTGAATAAATAAATAAGTTGCTATAATGTCCACTGACAGTGCATTCCATATTTTCTATGCTTTGGATGAGATTTATTGAAAAAGGTAGATCTTATTACATCCAAGGCTTGTGCTCCTCTCTATGATAATTCAGATAACTAATAAACACTAGACTGTAACCTGCAAAAGAACGACAGGGAGGTGGATTTAATCTAAACACCTGTGCTTCTACCTGTATGGACTACAAATATGCCCACTAAGTAATCTTTGTTTAAAGTCTAATAAGTGAAACAATGAATACCAGTGAGCCTATAGTTATTTTTGTATATGTTTATAATGTTTAGTAAAGTATATCTCCAGTGTTTCAAGTGTTATATATTTTATTACTATAAATTATTACAATCTATACTTTCAAAGTAGCTTTTGATAATACTTGATTATTACCAGTTTTGCAAGTTCTAAAGTTTAGGGTACAGAACCATTGAAATCCTGAAGCAGAAGATACATTTCATATCACCAAGGGGCTGTGTTATGATAAATGCCTAAATCTGAAGTCCAGGAGCTTTATAAGCAAGAGGGCTAGCAATTACATTCGTGTGTCTTAACATGTCCTTGCTTTTTTTTCTTTAATAAATTCCACCAGGTATGTGTATGTATTTTAATTTATTAGAATAATTCTCAGAGGAAAATAATCTCACTCACCTATGAACTCGGGGATCTGTTAATTACTGCTTTTCTTAGAACCTTTTTTCCTGCAAACTGGGGTTTTAGATTGTATATCTCTCCTACTGTAGATTACTGGCTCTCAGATACAGAGTAAAAATCATATGGAAATACTCAATAGAGTTTTGTTTTATATTAGCTTTGGCAAAGGGAAATATTGGTAATGTTGCCTGGTTTCCAAAACAGAGTAAAATTAAAACTTTTTTAAACTAATTTTTATACAATATATTTTGGCCATGTTTTCTCCCCCAGCTTCTCCCAGATATCCACTACCCACTTCTCCACTTCCTCACCCTATGTTCTTCCTATCTCTCTCTCACACCCCTCCAGTCTTCTTCACAAAACAACAGCAGCAACAACAACAAAAAACAAAAGTGAGAAGAAATAAGAAACAAGCAAACCCCTTCCCCCCCCCCAAAACAAACTAATTCAAAAGAGCAATAAGATTTAAAAAATGCCAATACACCAAACCAAAGAAAAATGTAGTTGAAGCTTTGGCATCTCTACAAATCTAGGGGATTTGATTTGATCACTAGCATAAAGGAAATTCTGGCATAAAACAAATTTAGTTCCTAATAAGCATATAGTATATGCATATGCATAAAATTGCTATAATATATTTCTTAATATATGCATTTTAATCTATTTTAGGTTTCCTTAACTAAGTGTGTATTATCAGAACTGAGTAAGCCCCAGTGTGCACAGCAAATATGACAGAAGCCTGGACCACTCGATGCATGTGTGTTAATGATTTTGATGACAAGCTAATGATGAGCCCTGTGAGGGATGACTGAGGAGAATAAAATGTAGACGTTGTCTGAGCAGTGCATCAGTGCTGGCTTCTCTCCTTTGAAATTAGCTTTCCATGTGATGTTAAATGGTCTGAGACATGACCTCAGCTTTTCTTTGGCTTTGTGATGCTCAACAATTTGTTCGTTAATCATTCTTTTGAATAATTATAGTAACAAATTGCGTTACTCATTATATTTCTTTATCTTTTTAAGGAAAGGTAGCTTGTTGTTATGTGTTTCCTAACTGACATCTGAAATGTGTGCCACAAGTAATTTTTGTTTGGTTTTGTGTTATCATGTTTCTGAGATAGTCAATATTTACTTTGAAAGAAGATTAAGATATTTTGTTCCAAAGAAAATCCATGTTAACTAGCAGTTTCTGTGTCCTTCACATACCTTCTCTCATAAAAAGAAACAAGATTTTCAAAATGTTGTGCCTGTATCAAATATTTATTTATAACCTGTGACCCAGGCATGGATCACATTATTCACATTTTTACATAGACATTTTTTATCTATATAATATGTATATTTTTATACATAAGTAAGTTGTGTGTTTGTGATATATGTAATAGCATTGAAAAAGATAATTTTTTGTGTGTCTCTTGTCTATGACTAAAACACCAAAATGGGTAGAGTAAGATCATAGTATCCTTGCTGACCCTATTAGGAAAAGAGCCCAGCTTTAAATCCGAGGCTTCTGTCCCCAGAGCCCACTATATCCTTAACTACTTAGCCATAGCTGCATGACAGAAGATTACAAATGAGGAGACTAAACTGTTCAGTATTCCTTATGCTACACTACCAGATTAATCAAAATACTAAATACACAGAAATGTATTGTGTTGAATGAGTCTTTTGTAATTAAAATCCTTCAGATAATTCCACCTGAGAGGAAGATCTGAAGCTAGGTACTGGGCAACAGAAGACAAGGCCTTTTTTACTTAAGTTGTCATGAGTTTTTCTAAGATGTAAGGAAGATCTCTTTTTTTCTCCCAAAACGATCTTAATATATTGAAATGTGGAAAATGGATGCCACAAAAGTATTTGATAGATTCGTAGTCATAAACAAATTTAGCACACAAGGACTGGAAGCAAGAAGAGAACAATACTATTAATTAATAGGCATAAGAATAAACTAATTCTCTATAATATAAAAACCTAACACACAAAAGGTGTGTGTGTGTAAGGGGGGGAAGGGAGAGAGAGGGGGGAGGTAGGGAGGGAGGGAGAAAGGGGGGAGGAGAGAAGGGGGAGAGGGAGAGGGAGAGAGAGAGAAAGGGGGGAGGAGAGAGAGGGGGGAGAGGGAGAGGGAGAGAGAGAGAGAGAAAGAGGGAGAGGCAGAGAGACAGAGACAGACAGAGACAGAGGGAGAGAGAGACAGAGACAGAAAAAAAAGAGGTCTATCTTTTGTATATTGACGGGCAATACGCAAGTGAATATAAGGATCCCTTTGAGTAGTAAATGAGGAAAGGAACAATTAGATTTTCCCAATTCAATCTAGGATTCAGAACATTTTAGTGAGTAGCAAGCCCAAGCACTAAGGATAATTAGAGTAAACTCTCAAGGTTAATATAACAGCCACCTTTTTCCTAATTGGGTCTGATAAATGTCCTGTGTATATTCAAATCTTTTAAGTTTAAATAGGTACTTCCAGACATTGTGTAACTATGAAAATGGATAAACCAGGTATCAAGATGCATACCTGGAATCTCAGCACCCAGGAGACTGAGGCAGAACAATACTGAATGTGATGCTAGCTACACAGTGAGATTGGGATGATGTCGTCCTTCAATCCATTTCTCTTACTTGCTTGTGCTGAGACACCAAAACACAGAGTCTTCAAATCCTAAACTACATCCAAAGTGAGGATGCTTTCAACCCAAGAGAATGAAAACTTTAAATAAAGCATCCCCATGTTTGATGGAGCCTATGATTCAAAGACTTTCTGGTTTAGAATATCAGCATAAGCAAATTTTTAAATGCTTTAGTGGGTTTGGAGAGAAGACTGGTATAATTTGGATTGGCTGGGTAGTGTATAGGCAGTTAACTCTATGCACTAGTCCTTAAATGATGGGGAGGGTGTTCTGAGTCTCTGTGTTGTATGGGGTGAATCCCAGGCTCTGTGTGTGCAGTCGAGCACAGTTGAGTGAACAGGAACAATGTGGGGTGGGACAAGGAAGATTTGAGTACTCAATGTAAGTTGTTACTTAGAAACATTGTTGCATTTATATAAGTTAGATAATAGGTTGTTAGAAATACTATAGTGTTTTATCTTTTTTTTTTTTTTTTTTGCCAATACCCACGTCTAAATTCAGTTATGTGTTTTACATAAGAGCAATGAGGTAATGAGAAACATCCTCGAATATTACATTTTCCTTAAGCTGCAAAGGAATATAACTTTGTAGTTATCCTTTTAATAAATGTATTGCTTATGTTTTGATAGTGCATTCCCCATGTCATTCCTCTTTGTTGAGAACTGGAGAATTTTCTTTTGTGTTCTTAAATTCCTCCCAAGAAAACACAAATACAGTAGACAGTGGAAGTGGAGGAACAGGAAGCCACCAGTGTGGGTATTTTCTGTGTCTCTTGAGAATCCCAAGAGTTTTAAGGAAACCCTGAGACACAGGAGGCCAGGGCCTTATCTAAGAGTACAGGAGACTCCAAATAAGAAAAACAGACTTGAGGACAAGGCCAACCAGGGTGCTGAGTCCAATTCCCACTGTGTAGCCCAATTCCCACTGTGTAGCCCAGGCTAGCATCAGATCACTATTATTCTACTTTTGCCTCCCGGTGCTGAGATTCCAAGCATGCATCTTATTGTCCGGTTTACATATTTTCATAGTCACACAATGTCTGGAAGTACCTATTTAAACTTAAAAGATTTGAATATACACAGGACATTTATCAGACCTAATTAGGGAAAAGGTGGCTGTTATATTAACCTTAAGAGTTTACTCTAATTATCCTTAGTGCTTAGGGCTTGCTACTCACTAAAATGTTCTGAATCCTAGATTGAATTGGGAAAATTTAAAATTATAAATGCAACTTATAACTATTATTAAATCAAAATGTCATTTTTATAAAAGTCATTAGATGAATATGAACTTTCACAAGTAATCTCATTAGATCATTTTCATTTGTATATTTTAGAGAGTACTTGGGGAATATTAACATTGGATTTAATAAATGCTTAAAGTTCTAGACACGGGGGGCATGATACCATAATAACTAGTTGGCTCATTCACTTATTCACTTTTATATACAAACTGATAGTTAAAATAGATAAAACAAGTTGAATTCAGTCTTAGACTGAATTGTCTTAGACACAACAATTATATATGGAGTTAAAGTGATCCTTGCAACATGCTTCTATGGGTTCAGACTTTTACTATTCTACCATCCACTTGAGGCACAGACACGCAGCACAGTTGTGTACAAAGAGCTTCCATTTCCTCTAATGTGCACATTTTCCTAATGACACACCTTGCTAATTTACAGATCGACTCAGCTATCTTTTATTATGTCAAAAAACATGTATTTGTCATGCAAACATTAAGTTGATTCCATGTAGATGTTAGAAATTGTACATTGGTAAGTTGTTCTGTTGACGGTAATTGTACCCCTGAGTGCTTGGTTTTATTTTGTATTTTGCTGTAGAGAGCATCAATAGAAACTTGAAGATTTAAAAGTGCAATCAATAAAGCTTTGCATCACGGGTGCTAAGCTCCGGAGTTAATACAGCTTCTCATATGATAGGACAAGCAGAGTAACTCCAGTGTCATTAAATGTCAATGACAAACTCTTCTGGGCTTTTTATTTGTGGGAGTTACAATATAATTTCATGATTTACCCCACAGCGT